>NW_020201750.1:7783-49865 GCF_001531365.2 Cynara cardunculus var. scolymus
TTGAAACATTTTATGCATATGAAAACCCGTGAACTCACCAACTCTTTGTAGTTGACCTTGTTTTGTTTCCATGCTTTTCAGGTTCTAAGTAAAGTTATTTGGATTTATGGGAGCATACTTGAGCATGGATCGATTAAGTCAAGAATTTGAAGTATTTTGTGAACGTCTTGTAAAGTTCTAATTTCTGTTATATCGATAAATTGTTTTGTTTTTGAACAACTTGGATTATTGTTATTTATAAACTGTTGTTATGACTCGCTTGCCTGTTACATCTCGTGTTTTCGCTTTAGCAGGGTGTGACAAGATTTGACATTGCCCAGCTTCCCCTTTTCTTTGTCTGAAGATTTCATCGATGGTAGAGCATCAGATTTCATTGAGGGTTTGAAGTTTTGAGACTTCTTATCCTCAATGATCTTTGGTGATTCACAGACTATCTCTTCTTCAGATTCAAAATCAAGAAAGTCTCTTGCTGTTTTCTCGAAATCAAAATTATCATGGATGGTTGAGGGAGGTGTGGGTTCAGAGGTTGATGCTTCAGAGTACTTGCTGATGAAGAAGGACTGACAAGCATAGACTCTGATTTGACCATGGGGTTTTCATCGGTCTCTGATTTGGAGGCGTTGTTCCTTTCATCAGAATTCTTACATGTACTGCTCTCGTACACCACATTTTCAAAATCTTGTCTCAAGACTACAGTTTTTCCATCGACTTTAACTCTTTTAGAATTTGCTTTTGGTTTCGGGATAAAGTCGGGTTTCTGAATGCATCCAAGTTTGAAAATGGATTCAAGGGTGGATTTCTTAGATTTTATAAAGGAGTCCAATTCATTGAATCCAATCCCTTGAGTGTCCATTTGACCGTTTAACTTTTCATATACATTTTGGGCATCCCTGTATTTCTTCATCAGTAGTTCATTGGTTTGAAGCTTCTGGTGGAGAACCTCCCTTTCTTTTTGAAAGAAATCTTTGAGAGCTACTGAGTTAAGTCTCTCTGCCTCGGATTCTTTTAAGGCCTTAGTTTTCTTTTCTAAGTCTTTGGTTACTCGCTTGTTTATTTCCAGAAGTATTTCTTCCTCTGATTTCTTAAGAGTGGCGATGCGAGTCTTTTCTTTCATGAGATCGGCTTTTTCTTCGGTTAGAAGATCAGTCTCTCTTTTGTAGAAACTGACTTCTTTTTCCGCTTTGAGTCTTTCAGATTTTTTAAAATTTAATTTTTCTTTTATTTTCAAGAAGACCTCTAAAAGTTTTATTACCCTTAACTCTAGCTCAGATGGAGCAGAGTTGGTTTTATCGATAGTAGACTCACATACCTGATCATCAGTGTCAGAGGCGGATTCTGCATTGGATGTGGCCATCAGACATATGAGTGCTTTGTCTTCTTCATCGGATGAAGAATCAGATACTCTATTTTCTTTCTCAGCCATCAGGCTTCGCTCTCTAAGATTGTACTTATATTTATTCTTGTAGTAGTCAGCATCATTTACTAGTCGTCATCTGCATTCTTTGGAAAAATGACCGATTTTTCCGCACCTATAGCAGCGGAGGTCATTTTACCTCCCGTCTCTGTCTTCTTTCTTCTCCTCTATTTTATCTTCTCTTTTGTCTTATCTCTCTTCTCTTCCATCTCCTTTGTCTTCCCTTTGATAAAATTTCGATGGCTTCCTTTCATAAGATGGCTGGTACTTTCCCTCTTGAATTCTCTTCGTTCATAGGGCTTTTTGATGAACTTTTTCTGGAACTGTTTTGTGATCAAGGCCAGAGATTTAGCAAAGGCTTTGAAAGAAATCTTTGAGAGCTACCAGTGCTTTCTTTCCTTTCTTCTTGTGGTCTCTGGTGGAGGTCCTTGAAACATCCTTTTCTTCAGCTGCAAGAGCAAAGGGTCCATCGATGGACACTTTCTTCTTCATGATATCGTTCTCTTGTGCAGCAAGCGTTCCATATATGTCATGAAGTGACCAGCCATCTAAGTCCTGATTTGCTTGAAGGGACATCAACAGATGTGTCCATTCATCGCCGAGACTTTTAAGGAATAAAACTTTATTTTTTTCCTTCGTCCTGGAGATATCGTTTTGACGACATTGATTAATCAATGTGTTGAAACGATCGTATATCTTCTGAATTGGTTCATCAGGAAGAGTTTTGAAGTTGGTGTATTCGTTAAGACATTGGGCTCTACGATTCTTCTTCGTTTTTGCTCCTCTTTCCAATTGGCTTGTCAGTTCATCCCATAGTTCCTTTGTTGTGGAACATGCATCAAGGGATTGGAAGATTTCAATGGGAATGGCCATGATGATCAGTCTTTTGGCCTTCTTGTCGGTCTCCACGCGCTCTATATC
Source organism: Cynara cardunculus var. scolymus (assembly GCF_001531365.2). Taxonomy (NCBI): domain Eukaryota; kingdom Viridiplantae; phylum Streptophyta; class Magnoliopsida; order Asterales; family Asteraceae; genus Cynara; species Cynara cardunculus. Next base: position 10,119 of record NW_020201750.1, read on the forward strand.
GTCTTCATCCCAATACTTCTCATCCTTGGGCATGTAATAGGCAAGAATTTCTGTTGTGGTATTTGTTCCTGGGACTCTTAGAACAAGAGTCTGTGGAACGTAGGGACCCTCCATGACAGATCGCAGAAGATTTCTGTCCATCCCTCCATTGTGGATACTCTTCTCTTTGAAGAGTTGGAGGTTTGGTGAGGGAACCAACACTATAAGCAGAATTCCAGTTGGCCATTTAAAATTTGGAAGAGAAAAATTTACGTCTTAGAGAAGATGTTTTTTTTATGAAAAACGTGAATTGAGAGATTTTTAATGATCGTTTGATTGGAAAAACAATCAATTGGCTCTGATACCAAATGTTGATCCCAGATCTCTCAATAACACTAATAATTAAGTTAAGAATAACCAAATTATAGTGTTTAGATGAATAAAATGATGAACACTCAAGAAAAATTAATAAACGTTCTAAGAATATACTTGAGTGTCAAAGATTTCACTTTATTCCAATGATGTGAAAAACGTAAAAAGTCAAATATTACAATAGGTCTAACCACCTATTTATACTAGTAATTTAACTAAGAAGATAACAATCTAGTGAGACTATTTAGCTAATCTTCTACGAACAGATAAAGCTTATCTAAACATGGATAAACATAAAAACAAGATAAACTTTGTAGAATCCAGCTATTGATTGGTCATCTCCAGCTGTCTTCCATGAAGTATGAGTTCAACCTTAACTTCATATCTTCATCGCTCGCCTTTGGTTGAACTAGTGAGGAAAACTCCAAGTGTTGATACCTAGAGGGGTTATGAAGATGCACTTTTCATCGTATCTCTGGTCAGTTCATCGACCCTCTGGTTGTTCTTCAGACTTAGTCATTTTGCCTTAAAGTCTTCCATCGACCTTCTGGTTCTTCATCACTTGTTTGTCTTCATTACTTCCATGCATAAGACTTATGGGGTCTAACATCCTATCAAACTTAATGAGTTCCTCTTGCATGGCAATGATTCTGCTAGGGTCTGAGATAGCCTTATTGATTTTTCTAGGTTCAACTAGAGAAAGGAAGTTGACAAAAAGACAAATATTACCTAGACCACGTTGTGTATGAATACCTGCACTTGGATCACCAAGAATTTGATGAATTTGATGGTCCTTTGTTTATCACGGAGCTGGTAGAGAATTGTCATCTGAGCATTGATGTTCAAAAACATAAGATGAGGCTTCATGTGCAGATTCTTGAGCAATGGGTAGAATTGCTAAAGGAGCCTCAAAGAGAGATTCAACGACTGATAAAGGTTCAGATGTTGAAGGCATTTCATTCATTGATTGGTCAGTGTTTGAAGTAGAGGGAGTAAAACAACTAATGGGCACTGCAACGATCTCTGAAGAAGATTCGCTTTGGTTATTAGTTGCAACTGGAATAATAAGTGGATCAACATCAGCTTCTAGAGTATCAGCATTGGGTTGATTGCTGAAGGAAGCTTCAGGTTGTCCAAAATGAGAGAACATCCAGTTTTCTAATTCTTCATCATCATTACTGATGGGTTTAGAATTGGCTGATTGTGATTCATCAAAGGTGACATGGATAGTTTCTTCTATGGTTTGTCGACGTTTGTTGAATACTCTGAAGGCTTTGGATACTGAAGGATATCCAAGAAAGATTCCTTCATCAGCTTTGGGATTGAATTTTCCAAGTTGGTCATGGTTGTTGAGAATGAAACACGTGCAACCAAATATATGAAGAAAGCTGAGAGAAGGCTTTCTACTATGGAAGAGTTCGTAAGTTGTCTTCTTGAATCTCTTAACGATCAGCGATTGGTTTTGAGTGAAACAAGTAGTATTGACGGCTTCAGCCTAGAATCAAGTAGGAAGATGAGATTCGCTGATCATTGATTGAGAAGCCTCAATGATTGTTTGATTTCTTATTTTAGCGACCCCATTTTGTTGTAGAGTTCTCACATAAGAGAAGTTGTGAGAGATTCCCTTGTCCTCAAAGAAGCTATCCATAGTACTGTTTTTTAATTCAATTTCATGGTCACTTCTGATAGATCGTACTTTAATGTTGTTAAGTATTTCTATCCTTTTGAGGAACGAAATAATTTATTCAAGTGCTTCACTTTTGGATCTGAGAAAGAAGACCCAAGTGTACCTAGAGTACTCATCAACAATGACAAGTGTATATATCTTTACAGCTATAGATTGCACATTGATTGGACAAAAGAGATCCATGTGCAATAGCTGAAGTGGAGAGGTCACTGAAGATATTTGTTTAGACTTAAAACTAGCTCTTGTCTGTTTTCCTTTCTCACACGCTAAGTAAAGAGATTCATTTGCAAAGGTGTGTTGAGGATGACTAGTGACGAGATCATTTCGAGATAGCTTACTGAGTGTCTTGAAGTTGAGATGAGAAAGCCGTTTGTGTCATAGACAGTTGATGTCTGACGAAGCCTTTGAGAGAAAACAATTGTTCTCAGTAAGAGGAGAATCCATGTTGATGATGTATACATTCTCTAGGCGAGAGCCGGTTAGAGCAACCTTATCATCCTTGTTGAATACGTAGCATGAATTCTTAGAAAATTTTATTGTGAAATCTTTATCACACAGCTGACTGATGATAAGAAGATTGTTCTTTAGTCCTTCAACATATGCAACACATTTGAAAGTAGTTGCACCGTTGGTTAATACACCAAAACCTTTGGTATATCATTTTCAATTTCCTCCAAAGGTTACAGAAGGGCCTTTTTCGTCCATGTAATCAATGAGCATGGATTTACCTCCAGTCATATGTCTTGACCATCCACTATCGAGATACCAAATGCCTTTTACTTCCTGCACACAAAAACATATTAAGATTGCTTTGGTACCTATTTTTCTTTGGGTCCTACAGATTTAGAGGCAACATCCACTGAAACTGAAGACTTAGAGTCAGTAGGTGTCTTCACTGAGCCTGAAGAAGAGGCTTTAGTGGTTTTCTTCACTTTAGTCATTTTCACAACTTTAGTGGCAGATTTCACCTTGGTTGATTTCTCAACCTTGGCTACTTTCTTTCCCTTGGCTGAAGGACCAGCCTTGGTTGTCAAAGGACACTTTCTGGTAATATTTGTAGTTTCACCACAGTGTCTACACTTTTATAGTTGAAACCAGCTTGAGGGCCAGGAAGTACCAGAAGAACAGAATAGGGACAAGCTCCAAGGATTCCCTTTTCATTTGTTCTAGGAGGAACAACTGAGGATTTAGAGTCCTCGGGTGAAACATTCACATTAAGCTTTGACTTATATTTCTGAGAAGATTCAGAAATCTTGATCCTAGAAGAAGAAGAAGGTGCATAAGTTGAAGTATTAGATCTTGATCTATATGACTTCTCAGCCTTCTTGGGAAGAGGTGCTTTGACAATGGATTTACCTTTTTCTTTGCAACATGAACTCAAAGAAGTTCCTTCAAGATGACTCTCAGTCATAAAAGACTGAGAGGAAGAAGTATCAGGAATAGAGGAGACGAAGGTGCCAAACTTCAGCATGGACCTATCAGTGACACTTTCTTCCTGATCACAGGAGAAGCCTAGACCAGTCTTAATCTTGGCGGGAATCTGAGCGTTGATGATCTCAGAGGCTTTGACAGAGCCTTTGCACCACCCTTCAATGGTAGCCTTCTCAGCTTGAGTTCAACAATGCTCGATGCAGATGGTCTGATTTACAATGACCTGATCCTTAAGATCTTCCTCGATCTTGGTAAGCTCTTTGATCTTAGAATGACAAATTCTCACTGTTCTTAAGATCAAGATTAAGCATTCCTGCTTTCGATTTTCCATTCAGGGCATTGTAAAGATCAACCGTCAACATATCCAATGCTGATAGGCTATCAGGGATAGAAGAAGAAGAAGAATATGGTTCATTCAGGGAACATACCTAAGCAAGTGTGGATGATATGAAATCACAAGAGGTTGATGTCTCAGAAGATTCTTCCATAACATCCTTGGCCATTAGACAGAGATAGGCCGTCTATTCCTCATCAGAGGATGATTTGTCAGAAGAATTAGCCCAGTCATGTTCTTCAGCGATAAGACCTTTGTCTTTCACTGAGAACTCTTCATCTCCTTATACTTCTCCTTCAGCTTCAGATATTTATCGTCTTTGGTCCTGAAGAAGGATGAGGTTTTTGAAGATGGCGTCACAGTCTTCTTTAACCTGCATTCACTTGCAAAGTGACCATTACGCTAACAGTTGTAGCAGATCGCTGAAGCCTTGTCAATATGATTTGACTTTGGCTTATCCGAGATGGTCAGCGAAGGAGATCTGCAGAAGTTGCTTTTTCTGGCAAACCTTCTAAATGACTTTGTTAGAAGGGACAGTGACTCATCAAATTCTGCAAGATCATAGTCTAACAAGTCCTCAGAGTTAGTGGGGTCTAACTTCGTCAAAGAAACAAAAGAAACAAGAGGAATAGAAGAAGATGGGAGATCAGCTGAAGAATCCTCAGAGATTAAAGCTAAAGGAGAATTTTTTTCATTTCTATGGAATCTTTGATGAGATTCCTCTTCAATTGACGAGACTGCTCATGATTAAGCAATATCCCATAAAGAGAACTAAGAGAGAGGGAGGACATATCATTGGACATTTTGAGACACAAAGAATATGTATCCAAAGATTCTAGCAAACATTCCAGAAACTTCGTCAAAGTTTTAGAATCGAAATATTCCCTTCCAACAGTCCTTAAGTCAATAAGAAGACAATTAAATCGTTACTTCAGACAATGTTTCATTCTTTCCACAGAGAAAGCTTTCGTATTGTCTTACTAAATTAATTTTCCTCGACTCTTGTACTTGAGAAGTACCTTCATATTGAACATAAAGAGTTTCATTCACTGATTGGTCAATGTTTGAAGTAGAAGGAGGAAAGCAACTAATGGGCACTGCAACGATCTCTGAAGAAGATTCACTTTGGTTATTAGTTGCAACTGGAATAATAAGTGGATCATCATCAGCTTCAAGAGTATCAGCATTTGGTTGATTACTGAAGGAAGCTTCAAGTTGTCCAAAATAAGAGAACATCCAGTTTTCTAATTCTTCATCATCATTACTGATGGGTTTAGAATTGGCTTATTGAGATTCATCAAAGGTGACATGGATAGTTTCTTCTATGGTTTGTCGACATTTTTTGAATACTTTAAAGACTTTAGATACTAAATAATATCCAAGAAAGATTCCTTCATCAGCTTTGGGATCGAACTTTCCAAGTTGGTCACGATTGTTGAGAATGAAACATGTGCAACCAAATATATGAAGAAAGCTGAGAGAAGGCTTTCTGCTATGGAAGAGTTCGTAAGCTGTCTTCTTGCATCTCTTAACGATCAGCGACCGATTTTGAGTGAAACAAGCAGTATTGACAGCTTCAGCCTAGAATTGAGTAGAAAGATGAGATTCGCTGAGCATGATCGAGCAACCTCAATGATTGTTTGATTTCTTCTTTTAACGACCCCATTTTGTTGTGGAGTTCTCACAGAAGAGAAGTTGTGAGAGATTCTTTTGTCCTCAAAGAAGCTATCCATAGTACTGTTTTTTTTTAATTCAATTCCATGGTCACTTTTGATAGATCGTACTGTAATGTTGTTAAGTACTTCTATCCTTTTGATGAATGAAATAATTTCTTCAGGTGCTTCTCTTTTGGATCTGAGAGAGAAGACCCAAGTGTACCTGGAGTACTCATTAACAATGACAAGTGTATATTTCTTTCTAGCTATAGATTGCACGTTGACGTGACCAAAGAGATCATTGTGCAATAGCTGAAGTGGAGAAGTCATTGACGAGATGTGCTTAGACTTGAAGCTAGCTCTTGTTTGTTTTTCTTTCTCACACGCTAAGCAAGGAGATTACTTTGCAAAGGTGTGTTGAGAAAGACCAGTGACGAGATCATTTCGAGACAGCTCACTGAGTGTCTTGAAGTTGAGATGAGAAAGTCGTTTGTGCCATAGCCAGTTGATGTCTGACGAAGCTTTTAAGAGAAAACAGTTGTTCTCAGTAAGAGGAGAATCCATGTTGATGATGTTTACATTTTGTAGGCGAGAACAGGTTAGATCAACCTTATCATCCTTGTCGAAGACGTAACATGAATTCTTAGAAAATTTTACTGTGAAATATTTATCACACAGCTGACTGATGCTAAGAAGATTATGCTTCAGTCCTTCAACATATGCAACACGTTTGAAAGTAGTTGCATCATGGGTTAATATACCAAAGCCTTTGGTATATTCTTTTCCATTTCCTCCAAAGGTTATGGAAGGGCGCTTTGATCCTTGTAATCAATGAGCAGAGATTTATCTCCAGTCATATGTCTTGAGCATCCACTATCGAGATACCAAATGACTTATACTTCCTACACACATAAACAGATTAAGATTGCTTTGGTACCTATTTTTCTTTGGGTCCTGCAGAGTTAGAGGCAACATCCACTGAAACTGAAGACTCGAAGTCAATAGGTGTCTTCACTGAGCCTGAGGAAGAGGCTTTAGTGGTTTTAGGAACAACAACCCCTGACGCTAAAGACTTAGAGACAGTAGAAGTCTTCATTGAGCCTGAGGAAGAGGATTAAGTGGTTTTCTTCACCTTAGTCGTTTTTACAACTTTAGTAGCAGATTTCACCTTGGTTAATTCATTCCCTTGGCTAGAGGACCAGCCTTGGTTGCAGAAGGACACTTGCTGGAAATATGTGTAGTTTCACCACAGTGTCTACACTTCCTATAGTTGAAACCAGCTTTAGGGCCAGGAAGTACCAGAGGAACAAAAGAGGGACAAGCTCCAACGATTCCTTTCTCATTTGTTCTAAGAGGAACAACTAAGGATTTAGAGTCGTTGGGTGAAAAATTCACCTTAAGCTTTGACTTAGATTTTTGAGAAGATTCAGGTATCTTGATCCTAGAAGAAGAAGAAGAAGAAGAAGGTGCACAAGCTGAAGTATTAGATCTTGATCTATGTGACTTGTCAGCCTTCTTGGGAAGAGGTGTTTTGACAATGGATTTACCTTTTTCTTTGCAACATGAACTCAAAGAAGTTCCTTCAAGATGACTCTCAGTGATAGAAGACTGAGAGGAAGAAGTATTAAGAATAGAGGAGACGAAGGTGCCAAACTTCAGCATGGACCTGTCAGTGACACTTTCTTCCTGATCATAGGAGAAGCCTAGACCAGTCTTAATCTTGGCGGGAATCTGAACGTTGATGATCTCAGAGGCTTTGCACCACCCTTCAATGGTATCCCTCTCAGCCTTGAGTTCAGCAATAGCTTACTCACGCTCAGCTATAGCCTATTAATGCTCGATGCCGATGGTCTGATTTACAGTGACCTGATCCTTAAGATCTTCCTCGATCTTGGTTAGCTCTTTGATCTTAGAATGACAAATTCTCAACTGTTCTTGAAGATCAAGATTAAGCATTTCTGCTTTGTATTTGCCATTCAGAGCATTGTAAAAATCAACCCTCAACGTATCTAACGCTGATAGGCTATCAAGGACAGAAGAAGAAGAAGATGGTTCATTCAGGGAACATACCTGAGCAAGTGTGGATGATGAGGGATCACAGAAGGTTGATGTCCCAAAAAGTTCTTCCTTGACATCATTGGCCATTGGACAGAGATAGGCCGTGTCTTCCTCAACTGAGGAGATTCGTCAGAATAATCAACCCAATCATGTTCTTCAGCAATAAGACCTTTGTCCTTTCATTGAGAACTATCCATCTCCTTATACTTCTCCTTTAACTTCAGATATTTATCGTCTTTGGGCCTGAATGAGGATGGGGTTTTTGAAGATGGCGTCACAATCTTCTTTAACCTACATTCACTCGTAAAGTGACCTTTGCGCTGACAGTTTTGTAGCAGGTCACTGAAGCCTTGTCAATAAGATTTGACTTTGGCTTATCCGAGATGGTCAGCGAAGGAGATATGCGGAAGTTTCTTTTTCTGGCGAACCTTCTAACTGACTTGGTGAGAAGGGCCAGTGACTCATCAAATTCTGCAATATCAGAGTCTGACAAGTCCTCAGAGTTAGTGGGGTCTAACTCCGTCAAAGAAACAGAAGAAACAAGAGGAATAGAAGAAGATAGGAGATCAGCTGAAGAATCCTCAGAGATTAAAGCTAAAGGAGAGCTTTTCATTTCTCTAGAATCATTGATGAGATTCCTCTTCATTTGACAAGAATGCTCATGATTAAGCAGTATCCCATAGAGAGAACTAAGAAAGAGAGAGAGAGGACATATCATTAGACATTTTGAGACACATAGAATAAGTATCCCAAGATTCTAGCAAACATTCCAGAAACTTCGTCAAAGTTTCAGAAGTGGAATATTCCCCTCCAACAGTCCTCAAGTCGACAATTAAATCATTGATGTACTTCAGACAATGTTTCATTCTTTCCACAGATAAAGCTTTCGTATTGTATTACTAAATTAATTTTCCTCGACTCTTGTACTAGAGAAGTACCTTCATATTGAACACAAAGAGTGTCACTTCAATGAATTTATAAAAAAATCTTCTAATTATTAAGAACTCAACGGAACCTTCTCCCTCAAATTAGACAAACAAAGAAGGGAACCCGCTGAGTTCTTACGCTTTCATGTCTACAACACAATTCATTCGATTACTACAGGGATGAACCCAATCTGGAATATGAACCATAAAAGAAACGCCATGGATTTCGAGGTTCTAAGCTTCATTACATAATGATAAACCTCGTCAGGAAGAGACATGGCTATTATAGATCTCGCACGAGTATCTATAGCCACTTTCTTCTTGTCTTCATCACTCCATTGATGAGGGAGCTTTGGAATCTGTCGTTCAGGAATCGCGGCAGTCGTAGCTGTTTTAGGAACATTCGGAGATATAGCGTATGGAACATAAGGTTCATTCTCTATATAATGTGGAATCTCAGGATCCACACCCTCCAAGAAGAGAGACATCCGATTTTTTTAGAGACTGAAGTTGTCTCTAATAAATCAGGGAGGTTTGGCAAGAGAGCCATTGTCGTGAAAGTTTGTGTTGATGTTTTGTAAAGCCATTTGTAAAGCAGTAAATTATCTAGAGACGAAGAAGAAATAATAAAATGCAGATAAACAACTAAACAAGACAAGAAATAACACTGCTATGATACCATTTGTTGGTCTCAGCCGGATCTACAAGAGTTTAGAGGCGAACGATATGTAGAAGGGGGGGATGAATACAAATACAGAAACTTTCACTTTTCAAAATATATATTGATATATAAGGATCAATACAGATTTTTACAGATTGTTTGCGGAAATAAAAAAGGTAAGAAAAACCTATCTAAAACAATCTAGAATTACACACAGATACACTTAGAAAATATAAGAAATTTGCCGAAAAAGATAAAGATAGAAAGGTGTTCTTCTTGGGTATGAACTTTAGAATTAGAGAGAAATTCTAACTTGTTTGAAGATAAGCGTATGTATGTGTTGTATAGCATGATTGAGGAGAGCACTCAGCTATTTATACCCATTGCATTAAATGCAATTCAGAAGAGGTAGAACATGCGTCAAGCTTTTAGAGGAAAGCTTGTCCTTTGCCACAGTGAATAGTAATGTTGTCTATTCATGATCAGACATCCTTTCATGAGTTGGTGGGCACTAGAGTCGACTAGTCAGCTTCGTGCAGTACTATACTCTTGAGAGGGTATGGGTTTGTCCTTTGTCTGTGGAAGGACAAGACAAAAACAATCATGAATGGCAAGATTCATTTGATCACTGAATGCTGGAATAACGCTAGAGATTTCTTCAACATTCACTAAGGCTTGTGCAGATTTCACACGTATGTTGGCCAGGTTGTACTCACTGAATACCACTTCAGATCACAAACGCACTAGTCATTATTCTTCAGTTTCAGTCTTCGACATTCACTGAAGGTTCTTGGTTGTGAGTTTTGTCTTCTTGAAGTATCGTTGTCGTTGTAGGATTAAAATACATGTTTCAGCGATCACTGAACAAACTCATTGATGGTCGCTGGAACTGAAAAGATAGAAACATAATACTTCAAAAGATAAAAGGCATTATCATGAGAGAGAGGATCAACAGAACTGCTTGCTCTAGATGGAACTTCAAGTGATAGTGAACTTGACTACGATAAAGGGAATCTCCCTATGTCTCAATCCCCTCTGACCGGCAACTTCGTCCTATACGACCATCAATTCCATCCCCTCAACTAGATCTCAATCCATTTCGTTCCCTCCTCCTACTCGTCAGTCAACTCAGTCCCCTCCTCCTACTCGTTGGTCAACTCTGTCCCCTCCGACCCTACCCTATCCTTTAAATTGCATAGCACAATCTTCATCTTCTTCCAGATTTTTTGCTTCGAAGATCTCTCAATTTAGTATTGCTTCGGAGTTCTCCCTACACCACAACCACATCGTCATTATTCATCCTCCCCCTACACTGCAATCATCATTGATCACACAAACCTCCACCCTCCCCCAAGATGTTCAACACCGGCACTAGGAGATCAACGCATCAAACCCTAATTTGGGGTTTCTAGATCTGGAGTTCGATTTCTTATTTTAAACCCCGTTTCTTCAAATGCATTTCTTATTTACACTAATTCGGTTGCTTGAGGAAGTTGTTTCAGATGTAAAATATATAGATTCACATATTTAGGGGGTTTTGTACAAATAAGTTGTTTATCTTGTATTTTGTACAAACTTTTTTGAATGAATTCTTATTTGTGTTTATTTCTTGTGTTTGTATTTAATTTTGTGGGTAAAAATGGGGTTGATGTATATGTTATGCTTAGAATTAATGATCTGGATTCATGTTTTTGTGTTCTTAATAATCACCTAGGTATGAGTTGTGTTCGAGAATTTTGGTTAGTTTTCATGTCATAGTTGAGATGTGAAGATGAGTTGGGTTGGGTTGGGTTGGGTTGTTGATATTAAACAAGTGGAAAGGGATGTAATTTACTATTTTCATTTTATAGAATTTTAGTTGTCAAATGAAAAAAAGTTAAGGACTCATGTTATATTATCGATGCCATGTTATTGTTCAAGATTTACTACTATTTTTAACTTTTAAATTTGATATAATATATAATAACAGGTTATTAGGTAAATTAGACCCCTAACCAAACATAAAGTTTGAATTAGAATTTAAAGTGACAATTTTAAGAAATTGTTTCATTGTAATGTAATTATCTGTTAATAATAAAATCAAAAATAATATGGACACAATGTTTAAATTTTACTTCTCGTATAATATCCAAATTTCATATCCAACAGTATTTAGATTTTTTCAATAAAGAATATTACTCAACTTCAGATTCTCATATCATAATAAGGGCAAAAAGAAATGGCCAACAACCCCACACACATTGTGTCCTTAGCTTTCTAGAAAGATGATGTAATATTTGTGTTTATATTTGACGAAGTGGAAAGTAAATTTGTAAATTAATATCAACTTTTATTATAAAACAAAATTTTCATTTGAATATGTAAAATTATTTCAATATTTTTTTTAAACACTGACTTAAAGAGAAGTTTTTATATGAAAGTTTATAACAATCAGACGGACTAATCTATTAAGTCATCTTAATTAAATTTGTGTACTCCAAACATTTAACTCATCTTTCTATATTTTATAACAAGAAAAAAAAATACTTAAGGGATGTTTAAGATTGTTTATTTGAAATAATTTATGTTTTTTTATAAAAGTCCTTATCAACTTATTATAAGTTAGAATGGTTTAACTTCTTCAAAAGCTCCTTATTACCGGTATAAGTTGTTTATCCAAACACTCAAATGTGCTTATTATCGGTGTTACACCGGAATAAGTCATTAAGTTATTTTATAAGCACCAAACACCCCCTTAAAATACATTTGATGGAAATTTGAGATAAACAAAACTCCGACTCATTTTATAAGCATGGAGTCACTCCATATTTTATTCTTGCACCTAAGTAGGCATGCTTTCAGCTTAAAATTTCAATGAATTAAAACTCTTAAGCCTTGTTGGTTTTTTTTTTTTTAAATCTTTTATCAATCTCTTATATTTGATTCGTTAAGAGGTTGCGTCATTCAGACTGTTTGTTTTTTTTAATTTTTCAGAGACACTTATGTCTTATTTTTCTCTTATCTGGTGAGAGGTAAACCAATCTCTTATTTACCTCTTATTGTAATCCAAACTCTTAGCAATGTTGTTCCTCGATCGATTAACCTTAATCGATCATTTCTCCCAATGGATCCTTAACAAATCGATCCTTACGTGTCTCAAGTGATGTATTTTAATATAATTTAAATGTGTTAAATACCGTTAGCGACATTTTTTTTCATTTAAATGAATGCTACTTATATAAATTAGACGTAAATTCACAATTATGATAAATAAATATGTGAAATCGTGTAAATTTATCTATAAATGCAACACTATAATTTTTTAATGAGTAAAATAGACAATTTAAACAAATGTAGACATTTATCAGTTTACAAAACAAACAGTCTTATTGATTCAGATTTCAGCATCAATTATTATTAATCATAAGTGAAATAAGACTTCAGAATTCAACATCTCTTAAAAAAACAAACGTCACCTTAATAAATCATCTTTAAAATTTAAGAGTTTTATATAGATTATGATTGTTAATAGAGCAAATAAATTCATTTGATAAAAAAAAATCCTAAAAGATAAAACATTTGTAAGTTCCTGATAAATAGTTTTATATTTTTTTTGTTATCTTAACTTAACCTTGTTCTCCGTTAATCATTTGTTCATACTTTTATTATTATTATTTAGGATTTTTAATTTCATGTTTTTACAATATTCTACTACTGAAAACCAAATTGATATATAAATAAATGTAAAATAGGAAAGACTGAAAATATGTTATATCTTTTAATTTCCTTTAAGTAATAACTAAATCAATTTTTTTTATTAATTTTAATGCATCTTACTTTCTATGGTTAAAATTGTTGTTAATTTGACATTGAGTAAAGTGTAACTTGGTATTTGTGGTTTGTTAAAAAATAACATTTTTTATTCTTACAGTTAATAATTACAAGATGATTATTATGATTTATAAAAAAGTTTGAATTTAGTTCCTCTCTTACAGTGGTTAAAAAATTTCGTTAGAAAAGGGGCATTTTCATTTTTTATTTCTTTTTATCCGATCAAAAGTACAACAACTAAAATAATAAAATCAATTTTATTCGATAAAGTGATAAAAATGCTTCTCATTTAACCGAAATTTTTAACGATTATTAGAGACAGTGATCAAATTCACACGTTTTTACAAACTATAATGATTATCTTATGATTTTAAGACTATAAGGACAAACATTGTTATTTTTGACAAACCTTGGGGACCAAACTTGTACTTTACTCTTTGAATTTTGTAAAAGGTGTCCACACCAGAAGACAATGGTTTTGGCATATTATTTTGTGCATATTTTTTCTCTCTCATTAAACCCTGAATTTAAAAGAGGAAAGAAAATACCACAAATAAAATCTCTCAGTTTCTCGTCATAAATACCAGTGTACCAAAGAAAGGGTCTTTCTTCCAACTCTTTTGTAGTTTATATTCATTACAGAATTCTTCGTGAGACCCAGATCAGATTCCGGTCAATTAGTTGTAATCTCCGACCACCCATTTGATATTTTGCACAAACCAGATTGGTAAACTGCAGATTTGAGGATAAAAAAGAAGAAGTGATAAGATTTTTCCTAGAAATTAGTGAGGCAGGATGAAATGGAGTGAGAGAGATGTTTATATTTCTTTATTTTAAGTGTGTCTGTGACTGATAAATCCTTAACAATGTGTTAATGGTGAGAAATTCGAATCTGGGTTTTTGTTTCTTTTGTAACTTGAGATAGGTTGATTGATGGGTACTTGTTTCAGTTCTGAGTATGATGAACACCATTCTTTCCAGACCAAGCCAGGTATCTCTCTACGATTTCAATTCAAAAATCTTGATGTTTTTTCTTCTTTCGTTTCGTGCACGCATTGTTAAGTTGATTAGCCCTAGGGTTGGTTGAAGATTATTAGATTTAAATATTGAAAGTAAATTTGGAAAGTGTAATTAGGGATGAAGAACAAGTGATTCTTCATCATCATCTGCTTCTTCTTTTTGTGCGTGATCAATATGTCCAAAGAGTCCACTTCTGTTTTCAGATATTTTCATCATACTCTCCAATTTCCAAAAATCGAAATAAAAGTTCTTTATATTTAAAACCCAAAATGCTTCTTTTCTTCTGCCCATCATATAGAATGCTTTGCAAGTTTACACCTAAATATGTGTCCTTTTAAATGAGATTAGTGTAAATAAGAAGAGGGGTGTCTTTGAAACAACCAACAAGGCTCTATGGTTTGATTTTAAACAATAACCACTTTGAAATTGGAAAAATTTGCATACGTAACTTTCCACAAAGCTGGGGATCTTTTGGTTAAGGGACTATGTGGTTGGTTTTCCATTAAGTCCTGTATGGATAAGATTAATCTCTCTCTACAGATTAGAGAGGGTTTTTTCTTGGATGGAAGGAGCACGTTTTTTTAATTGTCCCTACAGGTTTGGGAAAAACTTGGTTTCCAGCTGTGAGTCCCATTAAACTTGTTAAGCTGCTAATAAAGAGACCCTAAGTGAGTGATATTTGGACAATCTTCTTCTGGGAAAGTATACTCTAGTAGTGGAACTAAGAAATGTGATTTATGTATGTTTCTATGTGGAGATAAGTACTTCCTACAACTTAGTTCCATGATGTTGTTTGCAATTATAGACAGATTGTAAAATATCTTCTTAAATGCTATGTTATGTTATATTGGTAGTTTGGTTATGAATGACTTACCTTAATCTTTCTTAAGTAAAAACTAGATGGCTTTTCATTCAAGTTTAGATGCAATATAAAATAGGGAAATTGAAACTTTAGTTTTTAGAGAGTTATAATCAGACTGTAGTTATTGGATGAAAACTGAAAATTTCAGGTGAAATCCAACCATCTCCATCTAAAGAAGCTTTGAAGATTCCACCTAAACAGAGTTCGTTGGAGTCGCCAAATATAAAAAGTCCTAGCAGTGTAGTTGTGATCACCAAAAATGTTAAAGATCTACGGCAGAATCCTGGATATAGCAATCTTGATATCTTTACATATGATGAGATGCGAATGGCCACCAAACTCTTTAGGCCAGATCAAGTTCTTGGTGAGGGTGGGTTTGGAGTTGTTTATAAAGGAGTTATAGATGAAAATGTGAGGCCTGGTTATGCTAAAACCCAAGTTGCTGTTAAGGAGCTTGATCCAGAAGGAATCCAAGGTGATAGAGAATGGCTGGTATGTGCTTCCACATGTGTTTCTGTCTCTTATTCTTACATTGTGTATGTCCAATTATTATTCATTCAATAGAAAACAGAAAAATGTTCTTATGGTTCTAATAACTTCTAGGAGTTTATTGCCTCATAAAAAAGAGAAATTCTTTGCTAGGTGGGTAGAATTGGAAATATGATAAAACTGTTACAAGATTGTCATAATCAAGATTGAGCTAAATGTCACTTGCTTAGTTTTTAACTCATGTAACTAGAACACGAACTTCCATTTTGCAAGATTTGCCCCTCGAGCTATGAATTTGAATATAAAAAAGCGGTGACATTCCACCTGCTTTCTCCTTCAGTTGATGGAACCATGCATACAAACACACTGAAGTAGAAGGATGGAAAATATGTTTTCAAAGTTTGAAGCTGTATTTTATACCCACTTTTGTAGTTCGATGGCTAAATGGATCACAGAATGAGAGGTCATTGATTATCTCTGCCACTTTCCCTATAGAACTACTTGTTTTTGCCTTGTTAAATGAAGATTAACTAATTTAAGAATAATTAAAGAAAAATACTTGTTTAGGATCTCACCTTGTATGTCTCATTCAATAGCTTCACTTTTTTGGTACCAATTTGGGGTTAAGTTGAATAATTGCTTCAAGTTGATCTCCTTTTTAAAGCATCTCTTCTCTTCAAAACTTCATTTCTTGCAACTTTCTTAGACTTTCTTATAGTCTTTAAAGGGAATCAACTTCACTGGGCTTGTTTGGTCTATGAATCATTTCTTCTTCTTTGCAAAGGGAAGAATTTGGTTATTTGATGCCTTTATCTAATTTTCAGGCTGAAGTCAATTATTTAGGTCAGCTGCAACACCCAAATCTTGTGAAGCTTATTGGATACTGCTGTGAGGAAGATCACCGCCTTTTAGTGTATGAATATATGGCATCTGGGAGCCTGGAGAAACACCTATTCCGCAGTGAGTAGCTAATCTATTATAAATATATCAATATGTTCTCTCTTGTTTTGTGCATATCTTTTTATAAATTTAAGACGATCCCAAATTTGTGGTGTAAATGCTGAATCTTGTTTCTTTAATGGAAATCCAATTATGTGAAAAACAATGGATTGCCAAAGGGGCTCATATCTTTATTGCGCATGAGTAGGGGTGTAAACCAAAAGATCTGGCTTGTGAGAGAGCTCATAGGAACGTTGATGAGAGTAGCATGACTTATTTAATTATCTGAGTCGAGCTTGAGCCTAGTATCACTATTACAACAGCTTGGCGAGCCTAGCATGGCTCGGGCTCAACAAGTCAACAAGCCTAAATGAGCCAACCATAATGAGCATAGACAAGCCATTTAGTATAAATTATGCCTTTTGAAACCACTCTTTAAGACTACTAAATGTGATTTTCATGAAAAGCGTTTAGTTATAATTTTATCTCAAGGATCTAATTTTAACTTTATACAAGATGTGAACATAGGAACACACCCTGTAGGAACTAAGCCAAAGCTCACTTGTATTTGAGCCTATGCAAGTCCATAGGAGTCTATGGCTTGCGTTTGGATTTTTTGAGCTTAGAGAGGTCTGGCAAGTCCAAGCCAACCCATATTTGCATGGGCCAAGCTTCATACTTGACTTAAATACACTCCTAGGTATAAGGTTGAAGGGGAACTCAGGGGCTGTTCACTAAACACTTACCTGGTAAGTGTTTACCACTTACCTTACCCGATGAACATGGCACAGATTGAGAATCTTAACCGATAAGAGCGATGGCAAGGACCGAGAGTCTTACCTGGTAAATTATTACATATAATGCCGTTTTAATGGACTGGAATCTTACCCGGGTAAAATAAGTGAGAGTGTTGAATCTTACTGGGTAAACAACCCCTAAGTAGAGGTATGGGAGCAAGTAACAAAGAAAAAAAATACGAGTAGACAGAACAAGTAAAAGTTCTACATATCCACTCACGTGTTTATAGGTTGTTATGAGATGACATTTTGGCTCCAAGTTCACTAAAGACGGATTTTGAGGATACCACGTCTTCGGCCTTTTAGGCATGTACTTTTGGGTTATGCCCATCAGGTTCCAAGACTGGTTCATTTAGCCCAACAATCTGGGGTCTTCCACGGAAACAAATGCTCTACTCTTTGGGGTAGATGACCGGTTTGTACATCCTACCCCTCCCAGACCCTGCTTTCGAGTGGGATATAAACAAATTTTTGGTAGGAACAAAAAGAAGGATAGCGTAGCCTGGCTCATGTTTTTGCGAGTTAGAGGTTCTCCCGACTATTTCAGTCACAAACAAATAATACATTTTGAGAAAAACCAAATGCTCTTTTGAATCTGGATGCTATTATATTTCATGTGCACAAAAAATGTGGAAAGTTTTTCATTATTGGTATTCTTGCTGTCGGTGTTTATGTGTAAAAGGAGTATGTGCTACATTGACTTGGTCAAGAAGAATGAAGATTGCTTTGGATGCTGCAAAAGGGCTTGCTTTTCTCCATGATGCCGAAAGGCCTATCATCTATCGGGATTTCAAGACATCAAATATCTTGTTGGACGCGGTTAGTCACTGTGACTTGTTTTACTAGACATATCCGTTATATTTTAAGGAATAGTAACAAAGAATCATTTTTAATTTGAATAAAATTTGCAGGACTTCAATGCAAAGCTGTCTGATTTTGGACTTGCAAAGGATGGGCCTATGGGAGATCAAACCCATGTATCAACTCGAGTTATGGGTACCTATGGATATGCAGCACCTGAATATGTCATGACCGGTGAGTTGTGTTTTAGTGTAAACTTCTTTGTATATATATATATATATATATATAGGTGAAGGATCGTGTGAGAAAGAAAGTTATAGTGAGAAGCGTAAGAAGAGATGTGAACCCTTGATCTCTTTTAATCTCATGCCCACCCATGAATTGCACTTTAGAAGGGAATTGATCCGGTGAATCTCGGTGCACCTCATTAGTGTCGACATTCAATTAGGATTGATCCAAGGGTGGAGATCTCTTCTTATCCTTCTCACCATGACTTCCCTTCTTACTGGAACCCAACCCTAATATATATATATATATATATATATATATATATATATATATATATAACATGTGGAATTCAAATACTGTTCATCCCACATCAATCAGATAAGAACTTGAATATACCTACACCGGATGCAATTAAATATTTGATGGTTACTATGAATTTGAATTAGGATGATCGAATCTAAATCATCCTAGTTCTGAATTTTTGAGTAGTGACACCACACGAATATATACTGCATGTAAATTGTATTATGCTATATTCAAGCCTATGAGTCTACAGTGTATTAATAGTAGCATGATAATATTGGGAGTTAATGGCATACGACTGTTTTACCCTTGTGCCTTGTAGAAGGGAAAAGTATCTATTTCTCGAGCTTTCACTTGTGTCCAATGATGATTTAGATCATGAACTTGGTAATAGATGTCGAATATTCTTTGGGTTTACTTCGTGTGTGTTCCGAATTATTATTGTGAACAAGAAATTGATGCAGGTGGACCCGATATATTGGGTTTGGATTGGATTGGTTCTAACAAGAAATAGAAAGTATATGGGATTAAATAATTTAACTTGTAATTTGATGATTATCCAAGTGGAGAATCTTAGTAATTGGTTTGTTACTTCTTTGTGAATTGTACAGTAAATACCCTTTGCATAATGCAACGGAAATGTTGAACATAAAGATTTCTCTCTGATATGAGGGTCATGCTTTATCTATGTTGTTAATAGACTATAGCGGTGGTCAAATAGCAGTCCCGCGCTAAATGAACCCCAAATAACTGCCCTAACACCGCTATTTAATGGTAGGCTGTTTTGTTGCTTCTGTTTTGGTCCTAGCATGGGTTGTGTTTTAGGCGATTTAAGTAATTCAACCACACGTCCATACATAAATCTGTCCCTATATATCTTCTATCTTCCCTTCATTCCAATAAAGACCTGCTCTTTGTTTATATTTTTTTTATCTGTTGTAATAATGAAATTACCAGTTTTCCATTACTATTAGCTTAATGCTCTTACTTTTGTACCTGAAACAATCACTTAACTTCTTAATCATAACACACTGCCAAAATTGGAAGCAACAATAGACCCAGTAAATCTTACTCGAAAGTAGGGTTTGGGGGGTGAGATGTATGCAAACCTAAACTCTACCTCTCTGGCTTTTTTTGAGATTACATACAACGTTTTGAAATAGTTTGTGAAATGGAACCTTATACTTGAAACTCCTGGGTCATGTGTGCTGAATACATATATTTGATGGCATTGGCAGGACACTTGACAGCTAGAAGTGATATATATGGGTTCGGGGTGGTGCTCCTTGAGATGCTGATTGGTCGGAGAGCCATGGACAAGAGTCGGCCTAGCCGTGAGCACAACCTGGTGGAGTGGGCTAGACCGCTTCTGGTCCACAACAAGAAGCTTGTGAGAATATTAGACCCCAGAATGGAAGGTCAATATTCATCTAAAACTGCCATCAAAGTTGCCAATCTGGCTTACCAATGTCTCAGTCAAAACCCTAAAGGTAGGCCGATTATGAGCCAGGTTGTTGACACACTCGAATCCATCCAGACCTGCGAAAATGGTCAAGAAGAGGCTCTTTTTCAAAGTGGGTGCGGAAGCGTGACCTTGTTTGAAGCCCCCAAGAAGAATGAAAACCAAGTGAAAGAAGGTGATCGCCAAATCAAGTCTCCGAAGGAGACTAAGATGTAAAATGAACATGTTTTTGGTGGAAACTTTGTTGTACAAGATCTAATTCATAGCTCTTTGGGTTATTGACTTCAAATACTTGTCATCTTATTTTGATACAAAAGCGATATTTTCCACTGACTTTAATTGTTCATTATTGCTTCTGAGATAAGTGTTGATTTTGTGTATTTGTTTGTTTTTGTTTGTTAAAATCGTTTTAAATGTCATTCCACAAATATACAATAAGTTGAGGGGCATTTTATAACATTTGGTTAATAGTCATGTATTTGTTTGTGTGCACTTCAACAACTTCAGTACAAACAAAAGCCCAACTTTTTTTTGTTTTGTAACCGTGGGTGGTCAGGACCAGCTTGCAGGTACTTCGATTAATCTGATGGGTCTTGAAGATATATCAGCTTCACATTCAAACGAAAACATCATGATCATGTTCAAGTTTCGCCTATAAACTTACAAGCAGACTAGAATTCAAAACAAGAACTCAAAGCTTTAGCTTCTAATGAGCAAATCCTCAACCTCATAAGCACTCCATGTTACCACAAGGAGCCATCTCAAGAGCAATTTCCTGCAAAAGGAAGACCATTCACATATGAAGATATTATTACCTTTACTATGTGTGCTGTGTGTGAGAGACATGTCGACAAGATTGGTACATCAGGTGAAACCAATATTTTGTTGAGATGGCCAATCTACAATCCATTCGCTTCATGTCTAAGGCTCTACAGTGTTTTCAATTGGATTATGACTGGTTTTGGCAACGTTAAGGCTTCTCCGTCTGATTAAAATTATAATGCTTGACAGGAGACATAGTTTAAGAAAAATATGACTATTAACCAAATGACTTGTACGCCCTCTAATAATGCCAAATAACTCACTATCATCAATTTTTCGCGACAATGAGTTAGTTAGATTACAAAATTCAAATCAAACAAACCCAGTGAAGTCCACATGGAGTAGGGTCGGGGAGGGGACCATACCTCTACATTGAGGGGTGGAGAGGTTGATCTGCAAGTAAACTTACCAGAAAAGGAAACATGACGAGTCTTATGGACATCTCAAAAGGAAGGTGTGGAGTTTTTAAGATATGGAGGGGATGCTAATCTCGTAAAGCTTGGTCAGGGACAAAAGGGTCTCTGGTCCAGTGGTATGGTAACCCAAACCTTCCTAGAGGTCAAGGTTTCCAACCTCACCAAAGTTGAGAAGTGTGTGTGAGTTTCATTGCCGTATATAACTATTATATACTTCCAAAAGAAGTTTGGTCGTAATCACTATTTTATTATCAGAATGGTTTTTTTAGTCGATTTGATTATATCTTTATGTTGGTGCCAATCAAGAATAGTAATCTATACTGAAGTATGTAAGTTGCATGTGTGCTTTGCTTACCCCAAACTTGATGCAGTCTTGATACTAACTGTGCAACAGATCTCCTCTCCATAGCATTTGGAAACTCCATGTTTACAGCTTCCTGAATTGCACCCAACAGCTGTCTTCT
Organism: Cynara cardunculus var. scolymus; assembly: GCF_001531365.2. Taxonomy (NCBI): domain Eukaryota; kingdom Viridiplantae; phylum Streptophyta; class Magnoliopsida; order Asterales; family Asteraceae; genus Cynara; species Cynara cardunculus. The sequence goes on from NW_020201750.1 coordinate 31,635, forward strand.
TGCTTTTGCAGTGAGTACAAATTGGTTTGGTCCATGGCCGCTACTCAACTCCACCGCCTGAAAAACATGATAACATATAAGAATCTTGTTTTGTTAAACCAGAAAATAGATATAATAGTCGTTACAAAGTGCTCAAAAGGCAAACTTCATCACATGTAATCTGCCAACAACGATACATTTCTGTATACTACTTATTTATTACTTAACAAAGGGCCTGTTTCTTAGCAGCTTAATGGGACTCACAACTTATTCAGTCAGCTATTCATGACTGTTTGATAGTGGCTTAATGATGTAGAAAGTGGCCTATTCGGTAAGCTTCTAATGAGGGAGTTTTATGCAGAAAGCCAAGTTTTTTTTTTCAAACCTGCCCCTCCCAATTAAAAAGCACGCTCCTTCCATCTATGATAAAACCCTCCTCTCAAACAAAAACCTTACCAATCTAAATAGATAGATTAATCCACACAGATAGCTTTATCCATACAAGACTTGATGGAAAACCAACCAAACACCCCCAAAGTCATTTTATTTTCCTTCACCAAGAGCAACCTCAATTTTATGCCATTAAAGCAACAAAAATACCAATTTGAAGTTACCTGCTGCAGCCAAGGGATTGTAGAAGTCATGAATTGTTGTTCGGTCAAGAATGAAGCCAAAGTGGTAAGAATATCATTTGCAGTTCTATTTGATAAGCTTTCCAAAACAGGCCCTGTTTTATCAAGAAGGTCAACTAAAACCAGTTCATCACCAGAATTCAGAGCTTCAACATATGCAGAGTCTAGGTCTCCTTTTGATAGATAGCCTTTTATAAGTTTGGACTCCACTTCTGAATTGTTATGTCTAGAACTAGAAAAAGAAGTGGGAGCGAATCCAGCACCACCATTTCTATTCAAACCTCTATGGTTTCCCAACCCAGAGCTGTTTTTCTGCATGTCCTTTCCTGCAGGATTTCTACTAACTTTTACCATGGGATCCATCCATGAATCTACTACTCCACTGCCAGCTTTGCTCCTTGAAGACGTGGAGTCTTCCCATGTATCAGATTTTCTCATAGGCTGCAATGGAGATTGCCTACTACGTATATCTACAGACGACCTTGGAGTGCATGTTGAGAGTCTAGGAGAAGCAGTAGTCGAACTCTTCTTCAAAAATTTGGCAGTTGATTCAGAACGTCTTCCTCCATGGCTCATATCTTCAGATATTTGATCCACCACATCTTCTAAAGTTAACACCTTCAATTGTATCATGGATAAGCTATCCATTGTCCTCGTAGCAAAAACCTGATAAATTCATTTAGTATTCAAGTAAATTTAGAGAACATATGCTTGCAAGAACTACAGATGCTCAATATAATTAGACTATATAAACATTCAAGACCAGCAAACTCAAATGCCGTATGTCGAATATGATGTCCTGAGTGCTTTACACTGTTAAGTTTTAGAGGCTGGATAATGCTGATAGATATATATAGGAATCATAAATATTTTTAGAACCGGGGAACCACCTATTTCATGTCTTATTCATGATAAATAACCCCGAATGATCATAAATATTATGCATCATGAATATCTATCACGATATTCATCATGAATAATGCATGACATAGGTGGTTTCGTGGTTCTCAAAATATTTATGATTCCTACATGAACCTCCCTCCCTCTCTCTCTATCTATCTATACATATATATATATATATATATTGATTGCAAGCATGTAGAACTAACCAACCAACATCATCAGATGTAATTGTTTCAAACTTGTTTGCCACTGAATAAGAGCAATGTATACTGCTAATCCTTCCTATTATTCGAAAATGAGAACACCAAAAAAATTTGTTCAAAAAGGATAGAAGGCAATTACCTGCAACAGATCCAAGAGACTTGACTGTTTGGTTTCTATTTCTAAAAGCTTCTCTCGAATGAAAGCCATTTCTTTTGCTGTTTGCATGCAACAGGCACGCTGCCCATGCATGGTTTCGGAACTTGATTCTGTGATAGTCGAATCAAGACTTCTACGGTCCTGACTCTTTGAAAAGTACCTCTGTTCTTCAGTGCTAATTTCTTCTTCTGCTTGGTGTTGATTTACTCCCTTCGATTTCACCAATTCACTCTTGGCATGCGAATCTCCCGTGACTGGTGGCAAATTAGTTCCAAACTTACCGGTGTCAATGTTGGATGCAGAAGAGAATTCTTGTTTGTCATCCATGGGTACATATTCATATCCAATATCTTGAGTTGATGTGATATCAGATCTCGTCCTTTCAAATGTCTTTGTAACAGAACTTCCCTCAGATTCTTCATCATGAGTGTAGATATTACATGTTTTTGGAACACTGACTTCTATATGCCAATCATTTGCTTTGGAATGCTGAGGACTCTCCACATAACTACGACCAGTTTTCCTAACTGAAGGAGGAACCCTTTTTCTAACTGATTCATGGTGAATTTTTGTCTTCAATGTAGATTCAGTAGTATTTGGTATGTCACTGAAATCACCTGAGAGTTGAACAGAATGTTATAAAATGAACTTAAATCTCACAAAATGTTAGGGAATCTTGAGCCAATTTATGCAACAGAGTTCAAGTTATCACACTGCTATGTCTGAACATTCAACGAAAGACCCCACCCCACCACCACATTGGTGAAGCTTAATCAAGTTTAGAAACATAAAGGTGAAAGGGGATGGGGTCACCTTTTCTATGTAAACAATAAAGGAAGGTAACAAAAACTAAAATAAGACAAGATTGAGAAAACCTTGTGAACCACAGTCAACTTACTGTATCTTGTAAAATGGTTGTTAATGTAAATTTGGAAATGAATCTTTCCAGAACAGGGAATGTTGTATCTTTTTTTGGGAAGCAGGGAGTAAAAGATTAAATGCTTCCTAACCCAGCACAGTTATGAAGATTTTGCATTACTTAGGAAACATATGCAGATGTAACCACCTAATATGTATCATGTATGCATAAAAATGACAACATTAAGTTTGCTTTATTCCTGTCGAGCAACAAGGAACAATGTGAAACAGTTACCCACAATAAATCGTGCCAAAATCGACTTTTCAACCGGTACAAGAATATATCATAAAGAAACCATAACAACATTGAGCTATATGCTTAATGGCAAAGAGTGCAAATTCGTGTTATGTAATGATTACAGAACCGGCCAGGCGGCCGGTCACCACTAAACCTTTAATAGAAGATCCAGCTTCTGAAAGTTCAGATGCTTCAGTTCCTACAAGACTTCTCCAGAGCTGTAAGGCATGAAGTACTGTGTCCCTAACTGGTTTGACCTATATCAAAGAAGCAACCCTTGGATCCAACATACAGTGAAGTATATCTTTTAGGATGTTACATGTAGAATAACCCTAACCTTATCAAATCTACACATTTCAAGGGAACGAATACAAGACGACTTGAGAGAACCAGAATACAATCCATTGCTTGAAGCAATTTCTGCTAATGCTTCTGATGCAGCTTTTCGTGTTCTCCAGTCACTGTTCTTAAGAGCTTCTTGGATGCCAGTAATTGCAGCAGTTAGCATACTTTGTGTCGAAGCACCCCCGGCCTGAAATTATAACAAGGTACTTTGAAGTGCTTCATGTTACAATATGGAAAGATGCATAATATAATATCATGCGTTATACGACCAGTAGACAATCTAGTTGAAACTCTAGTTGTGCGCCATAAAGTTCCATTTATGCCCAGTAGACAATCCAAGGAGGAATACAAATCCCCTTGTGGCCATGGAGGTTTAAATGCGGTGACTCCGGGCTATCTGCAAAGCAGGTGGTTGCCCTGGGATTAGTCAGCTCGCATAGCGGGTTGGATATCCATGTTAATCAAAAAAAAAATTCCATTTATGCCGTAAATATGTCTAGAAACAGCCGCTCTGCATACACCTTACCCTCCACAGACCCCACCTCCAGGTAAGATTTGTCGAGTTCGTTTAGTTTGGTTTGGTAAAGTTGCTAAAAGCAGTAAAAAATCACATAAAATTTGTTCATTTAATATTTATTATGTGCAGCTTATATATGGATCTTAATCTAAGAAATTCGACTTTGTCAAAGATATAGGAGCTGTGAGCACAAGAAAATCCTTGTTGGCAACCAGAAATACGATGCCATTTAAATGAGTCAACTCACAAACTGACCTGTATAAAACTTCTGTTTAACTCGATCATGGCCGGTTTTGCCATGAAATGTGGATTCTTCAGCATCTTTATCGTCCTTGTCAACATACGTTGTAGAATAGACAACGGAGGGGCATGTGTATGATCAATTACACGAGATAAACACAACGCTGAACCACATTGAACATGTTTATTTTGCTCGCCTAGTGCTTCAAAAAGAGGTCTAACTAGTAGAACGAAGCTTCCCTCAGGCTCATTGTCAGCAGTGCTCGCTTTAGAAGCCAAAACACCCATCGTTTCAATACACGCTTCTCTTACAACAGAATCTGGATCCTTGAGTCGTTTAACGATACTAGCAACCATCTTGCCAAGGTATGGGCCAATGAGATCCTGGTGGAAGGTTGCAAGCATACCCATCAATCTGATACACTCCTTTCGAACAGCTATCTTCTGCTCCGAATCAGTATCTAAAATGCATGACAAAAATGGAGAAACCCCATCTGGAGTTAAACTCTCAATTGTTTTTCCAAGTTCCTCCACCCCGATTTCATATGTATCCCTGTCAGCAATCTTATTTAAGGCAAGGACAACACGTTGTTTTAGCTCGAAAATAACATGCTGATTGTTAACCCTACTGGCCATTCCTTTGGATTTCAAAGGAGCATGCATCTTCATCTTCTGCGCCTTAAACAGAATCCTGGTATAGGCCCAAAGTTATTGAACTTCCATCAACAAACACAAAACAATGTAACGCATGATGCTCATCATAGAAGCATCTTCATGCCATTCAACATCAGATGTCAATCCAGATCACACATCAAATGGTACAAGCTGCAAGAACATAACTAAATCATTACTGGATACATAAGTTTTCATACTGCAAAATTACAGAATAACAACACATGCATCCTGGAAGTGAAAATAACGTGGCTTATGAGAAAATGGGCTATATAAAAGCAAACCGTTTATTTTATTTTCAATCCCATTAATTACGGTTTGATATTTCTAATAAAACACCCCTCAAAGATATAATACATACCATACTCTAACAAACCAAAACCATTATTTGAAATGAAGGGAACTGCCGCGAGGAGCATTAGAAACGGGAAAGCACTTGCATTGAAGAACCAGTTCACTTCCAACACAAAAAAGACATTCGTAAAATAAATGGCCCAAATTATACGCACTAAAACCCTAAATAAGAAACGCTGATGATGGACTCTTTCCTTTCATAATTTCCCCAAAACAGAAATAAAGAGCAAAAAGAGGTCACGCTAAATGTACGTAATTGCAGCATAAAAGAGGCAAATTTCATTAAATACATCATAATGTTGAAAGGAAACAGCTTGAAAAGAAAAACATAGATTGAAATGTATCCCATCAAACCCTAGATTTAGGAACACCAATGGATAATTTTTTTACAGCAAAAACAAGAACCCAAATAACATTGACGCGTTACTCGAAATATGATAAATTTTACCTTACAATATCGTTAGAGGATGGGAAAGGACATCTGATGTGATTCAAGGGGAACTTGAAGGAAATCAAGAGATCGAAGAAGAAGGAGATGGGGTTATTTTTTGGGCAGTATTATATTGTTGAAATTTGAAATGGAGTGGGCGTTGAACCTCTGTTTTCGCGCTTGTGAGTTGTGAGAGTATGTATTCGAATTCGAAGTGCGATTTATGGCGTGGGTACCGATGTGTGTCCTATTCTTTGTCATTTCTTACCAAATGGCCCCTTAAACGTCTACATGCTTCAAATTCAAATCACTTGTGTGATTGTTGGAATATTGTTGATTATGTTGTGCAATAATCTTGATATTTCCTTACTTAAGTGGTTTATTGTTGTTTTATATTGTTTCAAGGAGTGACTGTATCACAAGAGTTTTCACATAATACATAAGGACTATGCCTCATATTTGATAGATGTTCAAGAGTAGCAGAACTATTTTAGAGTTGTAGAAAGGTCTTTATGTAAATTTGCATGCTATATAAGAAGGTATATTTTGTTTATTGTTTAAGGTCTCAGTCATATTTTTATAATTTATACTCTCAAAATAGTTTTGTATCTTAGGGTTTCATCTTCAAACATCTTGAGGATGATTAATCATCTGTAGGTTTTGTTGTATGTTGACATTGTTATACAATTTTATGATGGTATGAGAGCTATGGTTCAGTGTCTCATGGAGGAACGTCAGACTCATTGGTGACTTCAGCGTTTTCATTGAGATCTAACCCTTTTTTCTTTTTTGTTTAGTTTTATGTGCTTCTGAATCATACGCTCTTTTTCATAATCGAACAAAAGGTATTTCTTACGTTCGTTTTGTATCTAGATTTGTTTGTTATCTAGATTTTCTTTTCGTTTGATGTTATTCAAACTTGTTCGTCTTAGATCTGGTCTAAGTGTAAAAACCTTTCTTCTTGGCCTAATTCTACTAGATCCGATCTGAAATTTTTGGGTAAGAAAACATTTTTTTTCTTGGCCTAAGCTTTGTGGATCTGGTCCGAATTTGTTTTAGATCTTTCTTCGTTTGAAGTTGTTCAGTCTTGTTCATCTTAGATTTGACCTTATTAGGTTTGGTCTAAGTACGAATCTGGTCCAAGTGTACAAACCTTCTTCTTGGCCTATGCTTTCTGGTTTTACTTGACTTGAGGTGTCTTGGACCGTGTCTTCTTACGTCCGATCTGAATTCTAAAGCTTCTGTTTACTGATTGGTCTATTCATCTGTAGATCTGAGCATTCTTTGATATAGTCTATGTGAAATATAGGTCGTGTTTTCTTGTCTATTAAGCCTTTGTTCAGGGTTTTTTTTTGGTCATATGGTTTGTCTTCGGTTTGCAAGACCTCTTAGGCTACTTCTGGTTTTATTTTCGATGTGCAAGAATTCAAGAAAACTCTATAAGTCGGTCCTTCCCTCTGTTGGTAGCAAGAGCATAGAGTCGGTGCTCTTGGACTATAGGCAGGTTTATTTCTTACTTTGGTTACTTTCTTATATGTTTTGATAGCTTCTTGTTGTTGATCTTTTTGCATATCTGTTACTCTGTTTTTTCGTTTGTGTGCTTTCTTTGTTTAGGTGCCTGAGTGGTTGACTTGACCTAGCACCTTAGAGTGTGTGGGAATCACGTGTTCAGCTACTTAGGATTTTTACCCTTGTGTATATCTGTTTACTTGTCCTTACCATGACTAGGTTGAACCTTTAAAAAAAACTAGAGCAGTCTTTGATTGCTAAACTGGATTGTTATGATCCTTTTTATCTTCATCCTAGTGATACTACCGTAATTCATATTTTCAATCTGAAATTAAGTGACACTGATAATTACAAAGTTTGGTCATGTGACATGGTTTTGGAATTAGAAACAAAAACTAAACTCGGTTTTGTGGGTGGTTCTTGTGCTCGTCCTACTAATAATGCAGTCTTAGAAAGGTGATGGGAAAGATGTAACTCTATTGTGCTATATTGGATTCTTTGATCTATTTGTTGGTCTCAGTCGGATCTACAAGAGTTTAGAGGTGATCAGTTTGTAGAAGGGGGGATGAATACAAACACAGTAACTTTCACTTTTAAAAATATATATTGATATAGAAGGATCAATACAGATTTTTACAGATTATTTGTGGAATAGACAACATAAAGAAATACCTATCTAAAACAATCTAGAGATACACACAAATACATTTAGCAAATATAAGAAGATTTGTCGATAAAAAATAAGACTAGAAGAGTGTTCTTGGGAGAGCTTCTTAGAATTATAGAGAGAGAATTCTAATATGCTTGTGTCTTCCTTGTATGTGTATATGTTTGTTGGGTAGAGAGAGCACTCAGCTATTTATACTCATTGTGTTAAATACAATTCAGAAGAGGCAGAACACGCGTCAAGCTTTTAGAGGAAAGCTTGTATTTTGCTACAATGAATAGTACTTTTGTCTATTCATGAGCATACATCATTTGATAGAGTTGGTGAGCACTAGAGTCAATTAATCGGCTCCGTGCAGTACTATACTCTTGAGAGGATATGGGTTTGTCCTTTGTGTGTGGAAGGACAAGACAAAAACAATCGTGCATGGCAAGCTTCATTTGATCGCTGAATGTTGGAATGACGCTGGAGGTCTCTTCAGCATTCACTGAGGCTTATGCTGACCAGGTTGTATTCACTGAATACCACTTCAAATCACGAATGTGCTAGTCACTAATCTTCAGTTTCAATCTTCGACTTTTGCTGAAGGTTCTTTGGTGTGAGTTTTGTCTTCTTGAAGTATAACTGTCGCTATAGAGTTAGCATACATGTTTCGGCGATCACTGAACAGACTCAGTGACCATTGCTGGAACTGAATAGACAGAAACATAACACTTCGATGGGTAAAAGAGATTATCATCAAATCAATGAGAGAGAGGATCAACAATTTCCCCTATTTAATGATGACAAAGCAACATAAAGAAAATTGTTTAGGGTATAATAGTAAGGAAAAGTTACACGTAAAGTACATGTCCCTTTTAATTATTTTGGGATCTTTTTTAGTGAGTTAGTTTTTCTTATATAGGTTTTCTTAAGTTAAAAGTTTAAGAAAGACAAGTACAAAATGAGAAACTGAAAGCATGTTCACTAATTAGAGATTATCAGTGACTGTAAGAGCAAACTGGAACTTATAGACATGTGTCCCTATTACTCTTCTCAGGGATTTTTTTCAGTGATACTAGTGAAATACTTATGTTAATCAAAAGGAAGGATACAAGTATTACAACAATACATTCTAGACTTATTACATATAAGTTGTACATTGAAAGAAAAGACATTGAAAATAAGATTTTCTGATATTGTACCATGTACTTCTTCTCCGAGCATCTTTCGACGTAGAAATCCTTTTCTGATATTGCGGTCTATCATCTCACCATACAGGTCAATGTCCAACCAATATCTTAGATAATCTAGATGTTCTGTAGGACAGAGACAGAACTCAGATACTCTTTGAAAGTTGTGTTCGCCATCATAGTTAAGGAATATAAATCCATACTCATGCTTTAGGTGCATAGTGTTGGGCGTGTAAGGACACTTCGCAGGCAAGGATAGGTTCAGCATAGAGATATATGGCTTCTTCGAATCCTTCAGGATTTCCTCCAAAGAGAATTTTGTTTCATGTTCATTCCTCATAGTTGGTCCATCATTAGGACCAGAAGGTATCTTTTTCCACCTTGCATTAATGTTGGCTTTGTAGGAACAACAACAAATTTGGACATCTTCTTGATCAACTCGCTGAGGATGTCTTCAATTATTGGCTTATGTCTTGACTTTGAGCGCTAAATGGCCTGACGGATTTTCAGCCATTCACTGTGTAATATTCGATTCCGGTATCCAAGTTGATTAGATACTAATGTAATATGGTAATGGGAAGTTCGGGGTTAGTGTTTGGCATTCAAGGTTTGGAGATGAATCGATTTATGGTTCTTTCGATATAATCGTGTTTGAGTAGTGTAATTATTTATATATATATATATACACACACACACACAAACATATATAGGTGGGTTTGTGTGTAGATTTTATTATATGAAAGTTGCATGGTAAGTACCCTTGGAGGTCGGTTATGCACTTACTATAAATAGCAAGTGCATGTGAACGGGAGGGGTTTTTTGGACTACTTTCAATCACCTATAATTTTCTTGGAGAAACATGAGAGGTTGTAAAGTAGAAGCAGATTCCAAAGAAGATTTTATGGCAAAGGTGAGTTCCCTACTTCTTGGGTATATCTTGTTGATATATTTTCAACATATAACTTGATAAAAATGCTAGTATATGTTGTTTTGAATGAGATTTAAAATGTATTATTGTTACTGTGCTTCATCGCCCGATTAACTTCTTAAAGAACTGAACTCATCGAACAAGTCTGTCCGGTGAGGCCCTTCACCGGACAAAGCATTGTCCGGATAGGTGCCCTTCACCGGACAAAGCATTGTCCGGATCGGTGTTCTTACCGGCCAAAGCATTGTTCGGATGTATATATATATTCACACTGGCTAAAGCAGTGTCCGGATTGAACTTCTCACCAGCTAAAGGTCCGGATAAGAACTAGCATCGGACAAGGCATGTCCGGACATGACCGTATAACCTTTCACCAGACATAGTGTTGTCCAGATATGTTCAAATTGTTTGGAAACCTCCTCTTTAGACATAGTATTGTCCGAACAGGACTATGAATTTCACAGTGATCTATTCAAGAAGTATAGATGAAATGGCGATGTAACCACGATAGATGAAATGGTGGTGTAACCGCGATAGATGAAATGGTGGTGTAACCACGATAGATGAAGTGGCGGTGTAACCGCGATAGATGAAATGACGGTATAACCGTGATATATGAATGATGAAATGTTATATTAAGATCCATGTTTGATATATCTTGAGTTTTGAAATAAGTTATGTGTTGTATAACGTAAACTTACTCACTAGACCTTTTGGTCTAACGCTCAATTATTGTAGTAATCTATTTTGTAGGTCGTCCATCATCTCAGGATAAAGGCAAGGAAAAAATGTAAAGAAGTGTTATTAAGAAGAAAGTGTTATAACTAATAATGTTTTTGTTAATCCATCTTTTTTCTTGTCATGTAATCATACTTTGGAATGTATTATGACTTTAGTATGGAGAATATGGTAATGTATGATCATATTTTGTGAATTCGTACTATTGTTTGCATGGTGGATTGTTTCAGTTGGTATCAGAGCTTTAGTTTAAGAAATCTAGGTATTTTCTTGATACTTAGACTTAAACTAGAGGTGTAGAATATGTAATAATAGGTTTCACTGGGACTATGAACCTGGGAATGTGTTATAGTTGAACCTATTATGATGATAAGTATGATAAATTTAGATTACATGAGATTGATGTAATCTTGAGTTACAAATACTTGACCTATAAGTAAACATGTTATCATACTTTGGTATGTGATAAACCTTTTATGTGTTTATTGTGGCAGAAAGGATATTAAAGTAATATCAGTATTAAGAAAGAATGGCAGATAATCTCAATCGATTTGGGAGAACCTCTACTGACCATGGAAGAGGAAGGGGAAGAGTAAATAGAGAAGAAGATCCAGAGAATGCTATGACTATTGAAACACAAAGTCGAAGCCGGTGACGAGGAAGGGGAAGAAATACTCAACCAGAAACTCACACAGAACAGGAATTATCCGCACAAGATAGTTCTATGTCAGGTCATGGAAGAAGTAGAGCAAGGAGTAGCGGTCGTGCTCATGATCTTGGTTTCATTACTCAGGAAATGTTGGCGGCCGAACTGGGAAAATTTCAGAAAAATTTGGTAAACTTACTGGGACGTTCTACATAAAATAACCCCGAAGGAGTAAAGAATCCAAATTTTCAGGAAGAAGCTGGAGCTAGTACACCAACAACAAAAATACGTCTGTAGCCCCTACTTCGTCGTTAGTACAAAAAGGAGGAGATATCAAGATGTTTCTTGCTCGTAAACCCCCTAAGTTTTCCGGAGAACGTAACCATGTTAAAGACATGTGCTGGCTTAAAGAAATTGAATTAAGTCTGCAAACCAGTAAAAGTACAGAAGAAGATAAAGTAATATTTGTTGTATCTAGGTTGCGGTCAAGTGCACTATATTGGTGGGAGATTCTGTCGAGTTCGGATCCGAATATTTTGAAGACCATGTTGTGGGAGAAGTTTGTGGTAAAATTTAAAATTCAATATTGTTTTGAAGCTGCTGTTCAAAAGCTAGAGGATGATTTCCTTCGTTTGGAATAGAGTAATATGTCGGTTCGTCAGTATACAGGTTTTTATGGAACAACCTCGGTTTGTTGAAGCATATATCAAAACCGAAAACAGTAAAGTTAGGAAGTATATTTGGGGTTTGGAGTCTAATCTCCAGAAATATGTGATATCTAGAAACCCGACTACATGTCAGGCAGTGGTTGATGCTGTAGAAATTCTGGAACAGGATATCAATCACCAACCACAAGAAAGGGTTGGGGATAAAAGGAAAGGGGAAACTGTAGCAACTGATTTTCATAGACTGAGGTTTACTGAAAATCTGAATCGACCAATCTTAAAGTTTGCTGATAAAGCTTGTGTGCGATGTCATAAAGCACACCAAGGAATCTGCAATACAAAGTCACGAACATGTTATAAGTTTCAGGAGTCAGGGCATATTAGCTAGAGATTGTCGAATGGTACGAAGATGATTTACGTGCAATTCCTCTCAGCATGTAAACGCTGATTGTCCATAAGCTAAGGGACGAGGATCGAGTTTTGTTGGGGGCTGAGGATCTGGGTATTTCGGGGGCCGAGGATCTGAGTCGTGGGCCAATAGTTAATCGTAATATTCCGAGTGGTAGTGGGGAAATAAGATGTGGTGGGACAATGGCTAGAGGACGAGCCTTTCAAATGACGAGAGGCGAGGCAAAAGAACATCCTGAAGTGGTGACAGGTACATTCTTTGTTAATTCAGTATATGTCAAAGTTTTATTTGATTATGGTGCAAATCATTCTTTCGTATCACCATCATTTGTTAGTTGCGTGCTATTAGAATCTAAAGTATTAGATGAGGTATTGGTAGTAGAAACAACAAACGATAGTGAAGTATTGGTTAAGGAAATGACTGATAATTGTTCCATAAACGTAGAAGGGTGTGAGGTACCTATAAAGTTATTTCCCATACCCTTAAGAGAATTTGATATAATTGTGGGCATGGACTGGTTGGATAAAAATCAAGCTAATATAGTCTGCAATAAAAAGATGATTCATATAGATTTTGTGTGTCCCTAACAATGATCAATCTTCAATAATCTTCAATAAATCCATGGCAGATCTAAGATTTACAATCAAGAACTTGAGAGGAGAGTTGAGAGGATTTGTCAACTTGGTCAACTTTACNTGAGAGGATTTGTCAACTTGGTCAACTTTACTAATACGTATAGAATTTTACAAATGAGCTCATACAACAAATACAAGACTAACACCCTATTTATAAGGTCAAACAATAGAGGCCTAGTCAAAGTCAAACCTTACATACAAAGTCAAACATGATGTCTATTTTAATTATAGACAATAGTAACTTTCAAGACGAATACAATTTTACACTGACTTTTAGTCATAACATTCTCCCCCTTTGTATTCAGACTTGAAAGAATTTACGCGCATTGAATCTCGTTCGAACTTTGTCTCTTTAAGCACATTATAACTTCTTCAAAAAACAAACTTCAACTTGAAATCTTCAGGCAATCGTTTGTTGAGAAAGATCTTCTAACATTCTCCCCCTCGAATGTAGAACAACAATGATCTTCTCTTTTGACAATGTAGAACAGTATCAACAAAAATCTTCAGAAACAATGTACAAGATGTAATCTTCAAAGAATCTTCAGACAACAAACTCTAACAAATTTTCTCTTTGAAAAGAGAACTCTGATGGTAAACTTTTGAAATATTGATCTTCTCATTCAAAAACTCTCAGGAATTTTAGCACATGAATAATCTTTTGTAATCATATCCAGTTGTGTGTCCCTAACAATGATCAAACTTCAATAATCTTCAATAAATCCATCAATATTATCTCTAACTTGATAAACCTCAAACAAAATCTCAAAAACAGATTAAAACTGTGAGCAACTAAATTGAAATCAAACAGATTATGCAATTTAGGTTTCGAATCAAACAATTTCAAGCAGACTTGAGAAAGATGATGCTTTCATATATAGATCTAAATCTAAAGAAAAACAAAAGCAACAACCTGAAAAACTTCTCTTCAACTACTGTTTGAGATGGTTGCCAACAGGTCTTTGGTTTTATTTTCAAGATACCAAGGTCTTGTCCCCTTGCACACAATTCAGCTCCATAGGCATACGAAGTAGGTACTAGGTCTTCTTCTGATTAATGATAATGAGAGCACTGCTGAGTACATAAAGAAAACATATTATTTCTTTCTTTAGATTACCCCTTATTAATCCATATATCTTTTCAAGAAATACTGTAAGTTGCTGCTTGAACAACAAAACAAGACAAATTTGATCACTAAGAAATGGAATGAACAACACTTTGTGTTTTTCTTTCCCTGCAAGCTTTTCGTGTCTGAGGACAAACAACACTTCCCTGCAAGCTTAAGCACTGGTAGTGTAAACCACAAAGGGCAAACCAGTTCCTGGAATCACTATATGAAATTTCTTCCAGGTTTTTGACTGTTAAAAGTCATCAAACAGCTCATCACACAAAATGCACACACAATGTCAGTCAATTTAAGTAAAATGGATTCGATGAAGATAGAAATCAAGCATAAGATTTTCGATTTTGACTGAACTTGATTTAATGATATTCGATTTAGGTCAACAGATGAGATGAAGAACCTGTGAATACCGTGAATCCGGCTGAAGTCTGTTGAGCGATGAAGGCAACAGTCGATCCTTAAGCCAGTGAATTTCTTACCCGGTCAGGTTTTGAGCGAGTTAAACCAAGTACGGACAGACCTATGTGCGATTTTCCTTTAATACGGTCAAGTTTGAGAGATGAATACCAAGTCTGGCTATACCCTTGTGTGATAAAAGAGAACCTCGATCAAGCCCCAAGCGATTTATGCATTAAACCGATCAAGCTGTATCCTAAATCGATCAACCTGTGGCCTAAATCGCTCAAACAGTAACCTAAATTGCTCAAGAAGATTCTTAAATCACTCAAATGGTATACGAATTCGCTCAAGAGGTGTACGAATCAGCTCCTAAATCGATCAATCAGTGTGTGCCTTGTCCGCTCAAGTCATTTTGTGCGATTTAGGTTAGGCAATTTGAAAGAAATTTGTCTGATCTAGAAACTGAACGAGCGATGAAGAAATCCGGATGAAGATAATCGATTTACTAAACTGATCGAGTCTGAGCGATTTATGAATCCGATTGAATCTGATTGAAACAATGACCTGTGAATCCGCTCAAGCCTTTGCGAAGAGTTGCACGATTTGGATTTGGACTATACGATGAAGATGAACAGCAAGAAGGCCAAGTCTGGTGGACTGCAGAAACAAATGGGCCTAAATAAATGGGCCTTGTGCGATTTAAGAAAACAAATTTCTAAGACTTTAAACCAATTAAGCTAAGAATCCGGCTGATGAAGGAAGAACCAAGCGATTTAACAAAAACTTTGAACGATTTAAGCATAAAAAATTATCAAAAACACATAAAAACACAAACATTCAACTTTTTCAACCAAAAAATGGATTAAAATCTGAACTTTTGAGAACTTTTTCAAGAACACAAAAAAAATTCAAAATCACAAATTTGAACAAATCTTGAAAACTAATGATCAAAATATAACACTTTGTATATAACGAAGATTCGCAATTCGATTACGAACAATTTGATCATGGTTTTAACACAAAAACACAAGATTTTTCAAAAAAAAATTCGGATCAAACTTAAAAAAAATAAGAACAAGATGAACACAGAAAATTTCAGCAAAAAAAATCTTCAAATCTGATGATTTCTTCTCTGATTTCGTGCAATCCTATTCTGATACCAATTGTGTGTCCCTAACAATGATCAATCGTCAATAATCTTCAATAAATCCATGGCAGATCTAAGATTTACAATCAAGAACTTGAGAGGAGAGTTGAGAGGATTTGTCAACTTGGTCAACTTTACTAATACGTATAGAATTTTACAAATGAGCTCATACAACAAATACAAGACTAACACCCTATTTATAGGGTAAAACAATAAAGGCCTAGTCAAAGTCAAACCTTACATATAAAGTCAAACACGATGTCTATTTTAATTATAGACAATAGTAACTTTCAAGACAAATACAATTTTACACTGACTTTCAGTACTAACAGATTTACCAGGGAAGAGACCGGTTATAATCTATGGTGACATGAGGGATCATTATTCTAGCCTTATCTCCGTTTTAAAGGCTCGAAAGTACGTGCAGAAGGGATGCATTAATTTTCTTGCTTATGCAATTGATGTAAAGAAAGAAAAGAATAAGATGGAGAATATTCTAGTTGTAAGAGAGTTTCCAGAAGTATTTCCAGAAGACTTGACAAGTTTACCTCTTAATTGATCGATAGAGTTTTAGATTGAGTTATTGCCTAGAGCGGCGCCAGTTGCACGTACATCGTATAGGCTAGCTCCATCTAAATTAAAGGAATTGATGTCTGTTAGGTTCAAGAATGTGCGTTAAAGTTGTATTCAAGTTCTTCCTTTATAATGTTTTGTAATAGTTAGGCTTTACTATTTTCCTTAGTATAAATAGTAATTAGTTTCCTAATTGTCATTAGTTCACTTGTTAATCAGATTAGAGCTGTAATCATTCTGTAATATTCTCTCAATGAAATTTATTCAAGATTTGGTGAAAATCTCTCACTACTCTTGTTCTTGATCTAGATCAGAAGATTTGTTTCTGATTTGTATGATTTGGGAATTACAATTGGTATCAGAGCAGTCTGCAGCAATTTGTTTAGAGGATTAACCAAAATTTTCGAGGAATTTGCACCGATAGTGGATTTAACGAACTGTTCATACCTGTTCTTCGTCTGTTCTTGGAGTTCTTCGTCCAAAATTGCATTTTTTGGCTTGAATCGCATCAATTTTGATCGTTATTTGATATAATTTCACTACTGAGTTCGCAATTTAAATCTGAACAACTTTGATTCACATCAATTTCGATTTTAATCAAGTTTTGAACCATTTTTGATCGATTTTTGAGTTTACGACATCTGTTTGTGTTCTTCAAAAACTCATATTTTTGCAGGTTTTGATCCATTTTTTGGTGAAAAAGTGTTAAAATTGTGTTTTTGCTTGAATCCTAATCCGTATAACTCTTGATCGGTTTAAGTGTAAACCGCCTAAAGCTTGTTTGATTTCAAACTTGTAATTATGTGAATTGATTGTTTGTGCGATTTAGGATAAACCGGGTAAGACTTGATCGATTTAGAGGTAAATCGCCTGTTACTTGTTCGATTTAGTGATCGATCTAGCTTAATCCGCTTGGTAAATCGTTGATTTGTTGTACGATTTGTTGGTAATCTGGTTATTTCCTAAGTGATTTAGTGAACGATTTAACTGATTCTTTGTGCGATTTAGTCTATTCGTTGTGCGATTATTTGATAATCCGGTTGTTGCCTGTACAATTTATTTGTGCGATTTAATCTTTAAGTGTTTGTGCGATTTGATCTTTGTGCGGTTTGATTTATTTGATAATCCCAGCTGAAAGAATTATTAGATAAGGGTTTTATCCGACCAAGTACCTCTCCTTGGGGTGCGTCAGTATTATTTTGAAGAAGAAAGATGAATCAATGAGAATATGCCTTGATTACCGGGAACTGAATAAATTAACAATAAAAAATAAGTATCCTCTTCCATGAATTGATGGTTTGTTTGATCAATTGGTTGGGGCTACTTACTTCTCAAAGATTGATTTACGATCCGGTTATCATCAACTGAAGATTCAGGGCGAAGATGTGTCAAAAACAACATTTTGTACACGTTATGGACACTATGAATTTTTTGTTATGCCATTTGGACTTACAAATGCACCTGCAGCATTTATGGATATGATTAATAGAGCATGTCACCAATATTTTGATAAATTTGTGATTGTCTTCATTGATGGTATTTTGATATACTCTCGATCAGAAGAAGAGCATGCTCACCATTTACTACTACTTCTGGAATTATTAGAACAAGAAAAGTTGTATGCTAGGTTGTCAAAATCTGAGTTCTGGTTACGAGAGGTTCAGTTTTTCGGGTCATGTTATTTCAAAATTGGGTATCAAGGTGGATCCTCTTAAAATTGAAGCTATTGAAAAATGGGAAGCGCCGAAAACCCCAACCGAAATCAGATGTTTTCTTGGGTTGTGTTGGATTGATTAACTCTATTTCTTGATATTAATTACTTACTTGGATGATCTGTTTAACAGAGATAACGCAGCAGAAAAGATATGTATCAACCAGAGTAGAAATCAATAAGAACACAACAATGAGGATTGATGAACACAAGAGAGAACTTCAAATGATTTTCAATTGATGAAAATGTTTACAATTACAATACGGAAGCTCTCTGAAATACAAGGTCCTACGCTGCTATTTATACAAGCAAATAACCGTT
>NW_020201751.1:0-4527 GCF_001531365.2 Cynara cardunculus var. scolymus
GGACCCCTCTGTGGAGCCTTTGGCCCTTTTGACCATCAATCTGCAGCAAAGTGGCCTGGGTTGCCATATCTAAAGCATCCTTCTTTCGACTCTTCCTTCTTCTGCTCCTCTACCTTCTGAGAAGGCTTCTGCTCCTTTTCACTTGCCTCAGATCTACCACCCTCTGTGAAGTTTCTTCTGTTGAAACTCTTGTACTCCTTCCTTTCACCACTCTTTCTATATTCTCTGGTGATCAAAGCCAGAGTTTTCATCAGCTCTTTCATCGAGACTACCTCTTCAGAACTCTCACCACTCTCAACTATCAGGATCTTCTTCTTCTTCTTCTTCTCTTCCTTCTTTCCAGAGCTGCCATCCTCTGCAACCAAAGCAAGCGGACCACCATAGTTCCTCTTCATCTGAAGTACTTGAGGCTCTTGACTTTTAAGAGAACCAAATAAGTCAGCCAAAGTCCAAACTTCCAAATCCAAGGTGGCCTTCATAGACATGGTTAGGTGCATCCATTCAATTCCAAGGCTCTTCAAGAACATAGAGTTGTTGTCCTCTACCATTCTCATTACTCCATACCTTTTGCAATTGCTAATTAAGGTGTTTAATCTGGAGTATGTGTCTGACAGGGATTCACCCTCCTTAGCCTTGAAGCTGTGGTATTCATCAATGCAAATGGCTCGATTGTTCTTGAGTATTTTCTTACCTCCTTCAATCTGTTTCTCCAATTCTGCCAAAATATCCATGGACACTTGGCAGTGATCAATACATTTGAAGATTTCATGAGGTATTGCCATGATTAACAACCTTTTGCATTTGCTGCCCAAGTCAACCAATATCTTGTCTTCATCACTCTAGTTAGCAATAGGTCTTGGCTTGTAATGCTCAGGAATTTCAGGGGTTGTACCAGTAGCTGGAACTCTTGGAATCAAATTCATTGGCACATAAGGAGGATTGTAGAGAAATTCACAGATTCTGGGGTGAATTCCCTCCAAAAAGTTGATCATTCGTACCTTCCATTGTGGATACTCCTCACGGATGAGCGTGGGAGGTTTTGATTGGGATCCAGTACTCATGAACGAGGTATTAGCCAAGTTCGCCATTGAAATTAGAAGAAGAAAGATAAGAACAAGATGAAACTGATTTAAAAGAGTAAAACAGTGTAATCTAAAGAAGACTGGTGTTCTAGAAAATGCAGATTAATACCAAAAACATAATTAATCGAATAAGAATTCAATTCCTGCTTTGATACCAATTTGTTGGACCTGTAAATTCAGCTTTGATATAGATCTATTACTCTGAATGAACTCTAGGACGATTACAGTGCAGCGGAAACAATAATAAGAACAAAACAGAGTAATTAAACCAAGAACACACAGTTAATATGAGGAAGAAGATGAACACAGGAGAATAGCTTCAATGGTTTTTCAATTCATTCAATTGAAAATAAGACGATTACAATTCGGAAGCACACTGAATACAAAGGCCTTAGCCGCTATTTATACTAGTTCCTAACGACCTTACTGACAAGATATAGATGCGTGAAATCATCTAAGCCGTCCAAAAAAGTCAATTAAGTCCTAGTCACGTGAGAAGCACATGCAGCTAACAACCTTTGAAAAATAGTTAGAAGAGGATATTCACAGAAGACGAAACCGCAGACCCTCTGTGAGCCATCTCAGAGGCTCTATTGTAATAGACTTGCTTGTTCTTATTGACAGAGGACCATTTTCCAGAACCTCTGTGAGAGACATCAGAGGTTCTGTCACACTTTACTTGCTCGAATATCAGGCTTCTGTCGTCAGTCCTCTGTTGTCTTCTGTGGAAGATAAGCTTCTATCAAGACTTGCAGAATACTCTTTCTATACTTTTACAAGAGATGAATAACAGATCTAACAAAATGGGACTTTTATATGTGTGAATAAGGGAGGGAAGAGGGGGGAGGGGCCGGCCATCCCATGGCCCAAGCCCATCCTCTATATGAATTTTTTTTTACAAAAACTAAAGCCCAAAATGCTAAAATGCCATTTTTCTTCAAATTAAAAAACCCATGATGGCTAAATTCATTTAAATAAAAATGTTTTATATTTAAAACACTAAAACTTGGTGTTTTATATAAATTAGGTATAAATTAGAGCATTTGACACTGTATAGGACGTTTCAGATAATTACGGGTCGGAACCGGACTTTCTAAGCAACTGCCGGAATCTCTTAGAAATTTTTCGACCAAACTAACMTAACTAACTCCTAATCTTATAAMTTATCTTCAATAACACTAATATAAACTTAATAAGAGCTAACCTGGAAGTTCGAATTTGACAGCTGTCACAGTCTGTCAGCATAGCTCTTCTAACGGTCTTGAGCTATTTTAATCTTATCTCTAATTTGCTCAATTTTCTCAGAAGTGACTTGAACAATTTTTGGCCCTGTTAATCATCTTTCGCCCACTTCATTCTATCATAGCAGTGTTCTACTCTTACGACCATACAAAACTTCACATGGTGCCACTTGAATGCTGGAGTGGTAACTATTGTTGAAGGCAAATTCAATTAACGGTAGACGATCTTCCCATGATCCTCTGAAATCTATAACACAATCCCTTAACATATCTTCAAGAGTCTGAATTGTTCTTTCACTCTGCCCATCAGTCTGTGGATGATAGGCCGTACTCAACCGAATATGAGAACCCAAAGCTTTCTGAAAATTTGCCCAGAATTTTGATGTGAACCGACTATCCCTGTCTAAGATGATAGACAATGAAAACCCATGTCTGGTCACAATCTCTTTAATATAAATCCTTGCTAATGTTTCTAACAAATAATTCTCTTTTATCAGAAGAAGTGCGCAAATGTTGAGAAACTATCCATAATTACCCATATGGCATCATATCTCTTTGGAGCTCGAGGTAATTTCATAACGAAATCCATTATGATATGATCTCACTTCCACACAGGAATCTCTAAAGACAGCAGATTCCCATATGGTCTTTGATGTTCGACTTTCACTTGCAAACATGCCAAACATCGCTCCACATACCTTGCTATGTCTTTCTTYAGTCCAGGCCACCAATAAAATGGTTTTAAGTCTTTATACATTTTATTGGTGCCAGGATGAATAGAAAACCGGGATTTATGACTATAGTTCAAAATAATTTCCCGGGTATTTCTAAAGCACGGTACCTAAATTTGACCTTGAAAACACAAAAGTTCTTTGTCATTCTTTTCCAAGGTAGAAATCAATTTACCTATTTGTTCAATTAGGAAATTATTTTCTTTAACAACTTCTCTTTGACACTTTGCAATTTCACTGTGAAGATCTGGCAACATATTCATTCTTATAGCTACAACCCTGATCATACCACTCTTTTCTTTTTTGCTCAAAGCATCTCCTACCACGTCCGCTTTCCCCGAATGGTAAGGAATTTCACAGTCATAATCATTTACCAATTCAATCCATTGTCGTTGACACATATTTTACTCTTTTTGATTGAATAAATGTTGGAGACCTTTTTAGTCTGTAAAGATATAACACTTAGTCCCCAACAAGTAATGCCTCCAAATCTTCAGCAAAAACTACGGCTACAAGCTCCATGTCATGTGTTGGATATTGTTTCGCATGATCCTTTAGCTCGGTAGATTCATACGCAATTACTTTCCCCCTCTGCATCTGAACACAACCCAAATCCAGCTTTGAAGCATCACCGTAGACCATGAATTCTTCTTATCCTTCTAGCAAAGATAGAACTGGAGCGCTGCACAGACGATCTTTCAGCAACTGAAAAGCCTTTTGTTGATCTTCTTCCTACTGAAACTTAACATTTTTCCGAGTCAACTTTGTCAATGGCATTGCAATCTTGGAGAAATCCTGAATGGATTTTCGGTAAAATCCTGCTAACCCCAGAAAACTACGGACTTTAGAAGGAGTTGTCGGTGCATCCCATTTCTCTACTGCTTCAATCTTAGCATGATCCACTTTCACTCCTCCTTCAGATATGACATGACCCAAAATTTGAACTTCTCTTAACCAGAACTCACATTTGGACAATTAAGCATACAACTTTTCTTTCTTCAAAAGATTGAGAATCAGATGAAGATGCTCTGTATGCTCAGTTTTTGTTTTGGAGTATATAATGATATTATCGATAAATACAATAACGAATTTATCGAGATAATCACAACACACTCGATTCATCAAGTCCATAAAGGTTGCAGGAGCATTGGTTAAACTGAATGGCATAACCAAAAATTCATGATGCCTATATCAAGTTCGGAAGGCTATTTTAATAATATCTTCTTCTCTGACTTTTAACTGATGGTATCCCGACAGCAAATCGATTTTTGAGAAATAACCGACTCCATCCAGTTGATCAAATAGATCACTGATTATTGGTAGAGGATACTTATTTTTTATTATCCATTTGTTCAATTCCCGATAATCAATGCACATYTGCGTCGATCCATCTTTCATCTTGAAAAACAGAATATGAGCACCCTAAAGTGAGGTACTTGGTATGATGAAACCCTTGTCAAGGTGATCTTTAAC
>NW_020201751.1:5712-6896 GCF_001531365.2 Cynara cardunculus var. scolymus
AAGGGGGTATGGCACACTCATCAAGGGAAACATATCCATAGCAAAAGTGGCTTATGTTGAAAGCTTGAAGCATAATTTGTTAAGCATTAGTCAGTWTTGCGACAAAGATCAGGAAGTATGATTTCGCAGGTTTCTGCATCATCCAAAYGAAACCCGGTCAAACCATCATCAATGCTAAGAGAGAAGTAAATCTCTATCTTCTGGATTCCCAATCTTCTGTTGGTGAAGGCACTCTCTGCCTTGTCTCCCATAGGAGTGAGGAAAATTGGTTATGGTATCAAAAATTCTCTAATCTGAATTTTAAAGTCTTGAAGAAGTTAGCCAAACAGAAGTTGGTCAAGGGGATACCTGATCTCAACTTCMAAAAAGACCACCTGATCAAGTTCGGAAGGCAGTTTTAATAATATCTTCTTCTCTGRCTTTTAACTGATGGTATCCCGACAGCAAATCGATTTTTGAGAAATAACTGGCTCCCTCCAGTTGATCAAATAGATCACCGATTATTGGTAGAGGATACTTATTTTTGATTATCCATTTATTCAATTCCCGATAATCAATGCACATCTGTGTCGATCCATCTTTCATCTTGAAAAACAGAATAGGAGCACCGTAAAGTGAGGTACTTGGTATGATGAAACCCTTGTCAAGGTGATCTTTAACCTGATTAACCGACTCTTTCAATTCTGACGGCGCTAGCTGATACGGTGCTCTTGCCACTGGCGTTGCCCCAGGTACCAAATCAATCCTGAACTTGATAGAYCTATCTGGCGGTAGACCAGTCAAATCTTCCAAAAAGAGTTCTGGATAGTTACATACAACCAGAATCAACTCTTGCTTAATCTTTTCCTTCTTTGAATCTACCATATAACCTATACAACACTGACATCTTTTATGAATACACTTTTGGGCATTCAAAATCAATGAATTCTGACCTCCCAGACTTGTGCGTAAAAGCTAAAAATTGTTCAGATCTAGAAAAAGAAAAACTGAATAAAGTTAAGTCTGCTAAGAGAACATCACAAGGCCCAACCCCTCGCTCTAAATTTATAAAGTTCACTTCTAGATGGAAACAAAAGTGGCATGCTTCTAAAAATTCTAACTTTCATATTTCATCTCCTTCAGCTAACGGGAAGAAGCCTCAACCACCCCTCAGAAAGGAAGTAAAATCCAATCCTGCCCCTTCC
>NW_020201751.1:7511-22442 GCF_001531365.2 Cynara cardunculus var. scolymus
TCAAGGGAAACATATCCATAGCAAAAGTGGCTTATGTTGAATGCTTGAAGCATAATTTGTTAAGCATTAGTCAGTTTTGCGACAAAGATCAGGAAGTATGATTTCGCAGGTTTCTACATCATTCAAACAAAACCCGGTCAAACCATCATCAAGGCCAAGAGAGAAGTAAATCTCTATCTTCTGGATTCCCAATCTTCTGTTGGTGAAGACACTCTCTGCCTTGTCTCCCGTAGGAGTGAGGAAAATTAGTTGTGGTATCAAAAATTCTCTAATCTGAATTTTGAAGTCTTGAAGAAGTTAGCCAAACAGAAGTTGGTCAAGGGGATACCTGATCTCAACTTCAAAAAAGACCACCTATGCTCGGCCTGTGAGATGGGGAAGAAAAAACAGGCTTCTCACAAGTCTAAGTCAGAAACCTAGTGCTCCAAACCACTAGATATGCTCCACATCGACCTCTGTGGGTCCATTGCAACACAAAGCCTCTCTGGGAAGAAGTACATTCTAGTACTTGTTGATGAATAGTCAAGATATATATGGGTTGAATTCGTCAAGAAGAAATTTGACGTTCCTAAACTCCTCATCACGGTGATGAAAAAGCTCTAAGTCCTCCTATAATGAAAACTCATCAAAGTTAGAAGTGACAATGGAACATAATTCTAAAATGCCAAAATTGATGAATATCTCATTAATGAAGGTATATCTCAGAACTTTACAGCAACCAGAACTCCATAGCAAAATGAAGTCGTTGAGTGATGGAACAGAACCCTCGTAGAAGCAACAAGGACCATGCTTGCTTCATCAGAGCTACCCATCTCCTTTTGGGCTAAAGCAATCTCTACTGCCTGCTTCACCTAGAATAGATAAATCATCAACAAGAGACACCAAAAGACCCCCTATGAACTCAATAACCAAAGACGTCCAAATATCAAATATTTCCATGTCTTTGGGTGCAAATGCTTTGTATTCAACGACAGGGAGTATGTTGGAAAATTTGACAATATGGCTGATGAAGGCATATTTCTAGGGTACTTTTAATCCACCAAGGCCAACAGAGTATTCATCAGAAGGACCAAAATCATCATTGAAAGAATCATTGTGTCCTTTGATGACGCATCACCTACGACTTCTGGACAACACAGTTCAGAAATCAAGCTAACAAAAGGACTCTGTAATTTATCCCTTTACAAACCCAATGAATCAGAACTGGGTCAATTATTTGAAAAAGATACAGTATCTGGACAAGTGCCCAATGAAAAACTACCTTCCAGAGCTGATGAAATACATGAGATCTTCAATATTGAAGATACAACTCTTTCTGAAACTCATGTTACTTCACCATCTACTTCTTCTGTGTCTTCAGAACTAGAGCACAACTCTGTAGACGATCTCTGTGAGGGGGAGAAAGCAATTCCATCAGCCAATGAAGAACTGCATCATATTTCTTTAGAACCTCAATCTTGCACCAAGTGGACAAAAGACCATCCTCATCACCAGATTATTGGTGATCCAATGTCTGGTGTTAAGACAAGATCTGCCACTACCAATGAATGCCTCTTCGCGAATTTTCTAAGCATGATTGAACGAAAGAAATTTTTTGTTGCCCTACAAGATTCAAACTAGATAAACACAATGCAAGAAGAATTAATCCAGTTTGAGTTGAACAAAGTTTTGTCCCTCATCCCTCTACCCAAAGGGAAAACCGCTATTGGGACCAAATTGGTCTTTAAAAATAAGAAAGACGATGACGGCATCGTTATTTGGAATAAAGCCAGGCTG
Source organism: Cynara cardunculus var. scolymus (assembly GCF_001531365.2). Taxonomy (NCBI): domain Eukaryota; kingdom Viridiplantae; phylum Streptophyta; class Magnoliopsida; order Asterales; family Asteraceae; genus Cynara; species Cynara cardunculus. Next base: position 9,288 of record NW_020201751.1, read on the forward strand.
GTCGCTAAGGACTACTGCAAGGAAGAAGGGACAGACTATGATGAAACCTTTGCTCCCGATGCTGGGCTTGTTGCAATCAGAATATTCCTCGCCTATGCAGCAGACAAGGGTTTTAAGGTCTATCAGATGGACGTCAAGTCTTCCTTCCTCAATGGCAAACTTCAAGAGTAAGTCTTTGTGCAACAGCCCCCTGGGTTCGAAAACTCCAAACATCTATAATATGTTTATTTTCTGGATAAAGTTCTCTATGGGCTCAAACAAGCACCCAAAGGCCTGGTTTGAAACACTATCTACCTATAGAAAGATTATAATCTTTCAAATTATTCTTTTGAATAATTCTCTGATCCATCAGGCAAAGCTGTAGATGTAACAACCTATAGAGGCATGATTGGATCACTCTTGTATCTAACAGCTAGTAGGCCAAAATATTATGTTTGCTACTTTTCTTTGTGCAAGATATCATGCTAATTCTAAAGAATCTCATCTCTCTGCAGTCAAGAGGATCTTTAGATACTTTAAGGGCACCCCATCCTTGGGACTCTAGCATCCAAAGAACTCTTGCTTTGAACTTATAGCCTATACAGATGCAGATCATGTAGGTTGCAAGCTTAATAGAAAGAGTACGTCTAGAAGCTGCCAACTTTTGGGGAATAAGCTGGTTAGTTGGACATCTCAAAAATAGAACTATGTCTCAACATCTATAGCAGAAGCAGAATATGTTGTTGCTGCTAGTTGTTGTTCACAAGTGCTCTGGATGAAAACCCATGTTGATCACAGATCTCTCAATAACACTAATAATCAAGTTAAGAATAACCAAATTATAGTGTTTTAATGAACAAAATGATGAACACTCAAGATGAACATTCAAATAACAATCTTAAGTGCCAATAATTTCACATTATTCAATATGAAAAATGTAAAAAACGACATTGATTACTAATCACCTATTTATACTAGAAGCCTAATTAGAAGATAACTATCTACTGAGACTATTTAGCTAATCTCCAACTAACAGACAAAGTTTATCTAAACTATGGATAAGCTATAAATTAAGATAAACTTGAAGTTTAACTGTCGATTAGTTATCTTCAGCTGTCTTCCATGGGATGATGATTCAACCTTATCTTCATATTTTCATCGTATGCCTCTAGTTGAATTGCTGAAGAAAACTCTAAGTGTTGTTGACTAGAGGGGTGATGAAGATGCTCTTTCCATCGCATCTCTGGTTGTTCATCGACCCTCTGGTTGTTCTCTAGACTTGGTCAATTCTGTCTTAACGTCTTCATCGATCTTTTGCTTCTTCATCACTTTCTGTTCTTCATTACTTTTACACTTATAAATTATGGGGTCTAACAATCTCCCCCTAAATAATGAAAGAACAAACATGAACTAATCTATAAACAATTTCGAAGAACAGAGACTAATCTAAAGAAAAACATCAAATTCCAAATTTTCATTGGATGATGAATTCTTACAGTACTGGAAGAAAAGACATTTCAATTTAAGGCAAACAATTTAAAACTCTATTCATGATCTACCTTGAGATATTTCCCAGAAGCGTAGTAGCAGTCTTCGATAGCTGATAACTATAGATATCTCATGAATGAATTGTTTCCCTTCTTCCCTTGGCACATGAGTTCTACCCAGTCTCTCTCTGATGACTTTCTGAAACCACTCAGGTGTATCAGTTGAATACTTGAATGCTTCAATTAGTCTGAAAAATTTCTTTACCCCGAACTCATTCTTGAAGATAAGTCCAAGCTCGGGTTGAGTTAAGACCAAGGCAGATCTCTACTCCTGTAGGCAAGGAAAGTCTTCATCAGGTGGAGTATAGAAGAGTCTTTCGATGCTTAGCTGAAGAGCAATCTGAAAATCACTCTTGGCTCGATGCTTCACAGGGTCTGCATCGTCTTCACAATCACTCTATTTGCCATCCCAAATCTTATGCCTTGATCCTGTCATTGAGTGGTGAACGCATAGAGGTCGATCAAGTCATACGGATTGAGATTGATCAAGTCATTGTCATTGAAGATGCTAATTTGACCATGGGCTCTTTCCACTGTGTACTCAATATATCTTATAGCTCTATTTGTGAAGGTCCTCATTTTTATGTCCGTAACCATCCTATTCCCATCGTTTGAAAAGATAGCATGTGGTGGTTGGGTATTCTGTCTAACAAACCTATGGTGTAGGAGGTCCATGGACTCTGGTGATAGAATTAGAGGATTGAGAGTCAAACCTTCATCGTGATTGTGGTATAGGTACTCATGGATATTCTCCATCATAATGGGTTCCCTTGGTGGTATCTTTGGACGTCTCCTTAGTGACTCCATGTTCTTAATTATTTCATCGACTAAGCTCTGCGAAGGGTGCCTTGATGAAGAGGGAATGTCTGCTTGCACCTGGGTTGGTTCGGTTGGGGTTTGAGTTTAGGTTATGGGTTGTGTATCGGTTGGCGATGGGATGGTTTATTGGGTTTGCCCATGTTGGGGTGATTCAGGTTCATCGGTTTGTGTTTGGGCTTGAGGTTGTTAAGGTGAAGAGGGCTGGATGTTTAGTTTTTTGGGTTCATTGGATAGGGTGATGAAAGGTTCTTTGGTGCGAGGAGTTGGTGATGGGGTTAATGGCAGGCTTGGTGTTGGTGAGGTAGTGAAAAGTGGGATGGCTTCTATTGGCGGGGTTGATGGATTTTCATCGGTTGAGGAACTCAACACGATGGGTTCAGTTGTGGTAGCAAGGGGAACATGTACATTATGTACATCTTCAGAGGGCTGAGCCTCTGGTTCCCTTGCTTGGGTTTCTTGGTTTGGTGATGGTGGGTTTTGTGTTTGTTGGTGGGATGATTAAGGTGCAGCGGATGGTGCTTCCTGAGTTGTAGCAGTCGGATTCTCCCCCTCATGAGGACCAAGACCATGATCATCTTGGTCTGGATCCTCATGCCTTGGCCTCTTCTACGGGTGGCTGGCAGAGCATGAAGCTCTGCTTCTGTTCTTCTTGAGGCGGTGGGAGGCTAGGTAGGCTCTCATAGCCCTTCTTCTCGATCAACCTCCATGGTTTGTAGGAGGGAGGCGGTGCATGTTTGTTGGTCAGCAAGGCTCTGGGAGAGAGACTTGGTAGGTTGAGCAGCTTGATGGATTAATTTAGCACTTATATCGTTAAAAGAGGAGATAAGTGCCTTGGATAGAGCCCTGAGGTCGGCTCTGGTGGCATACTCCGTGCTTGAAGATGAAGCTTGTGGTGGCATGAATGTGGTGGTGGATGTAGATGGAGGTATGGGAAGGTTTGCGATGAGATTTCTCACCTCTGCAGTGAAGGAGGAGAAGGCTTCATCGAAGGATGGGCCTGCAGAGGGAGGTGGAGGAGGGGGTGGTTGGGGTATTTGGGCTATTATAGTGGAGGGAGTTGGGTTAGGGTGGTTTGGATGGTGGCAATTTGGTTGGTGAGGGAGCCAAGGGTTTCACCGATTGATGAAGTTGGTTGAGGTAGGGTTGGTTGAGAGATTTTTGGAGATGAGGGTGGCAGGAAGGGTATTAAAGGTTTGGGAGATGGTGTTTATCTGGGTGGTGATGGAGGCTAAGTTCTCATCCGTCGCAGTTGCCTAGGCCATGAGGGTGGCGATGGAGTTCATCATTAGTTGGTTTCTTTGGGTGGCAAAGGTGGAGGTGGTGTTATGGTGTTGGGTGATGGTTTGTTGCAGCATCTGGAGGCGGGTGGTGTTATCTCTGGTTTGGGTTTCGAGGGATGCAAGGGATTGTCAAATGGGGGTTAGATCGATGGAATGTGGGTTCTCGACAATCCCTTGGATGATGAGTTTTAGGTCTTCCAAGGACCGCAAAACTGAGTCAACAAAGGCTTGAAACTCAGTCTTTGTGACCAAATCAGCCACAGGGATAACCCCTGCAGCAATGGATGCTGCAGGTTGAGCCTCAGCTCCAGTGGAGCCTTCATTGCCTTGTGAAAATATAGGTCGTGAAGGACTTCCATCATGTCCTTGATATCCCTCAAGTGAGGAGCTATCTCCTGATGTTGCAACTTCTTCTTCTTCCTCGGTAGGATAGGAGAAGTAAGTGTGTTTCTCCTTCAGTAGATCAAGTATCGAAGGGGGGTTTTGTGCACGAATTGGAGACCGCTCAGAACGATCATGGGGAACATCAATGTTTGAAGCAACACATGCTTATGGGTGTGTGGTTGGTAGTGTCGAGCCTTGAGGCGATAGGGCTCTTATATCTGTATCGCCTCTCTGTTGGGAGAGGGGTGATGGGTGTTGTGATTCCTTAGATAAATCATCTCCAGAGGCCCGAAGAATGGCCTCTGCATGGCTGGTTTGGGATGGGTTTGGACTGGGCCGTCCTTGTTCAATACCCCTTTGGCCTTGATCGCCAAGGGTAGAGGTGGTGGTTGCCCTTTGGTAAGAGGGAGGGGGATTTGTTTGTGATGGGTCAGGGGATGCATGAGGAAAGTCATCATCATCATCATCATCATCCTTCATCATCCGATGAAGATGGCTCCTGTGCTCCCTCGCTTGTCTGAGGGGATGGCTCTATTCGCTCTGGGTGGCTGCTCTTGGTTCATGGGACAGCAGAGAGCGTTCGTAAGTTCTTCGGATCTTAGATGTCTCTGGAATGACACTGAGCAGGGCTCTGGAGATTGGTCTGTTGATGGTGTATCCTTCCTTTGATAGTGTGGGTCGATGGCTATGCATCTTGAAGAGGGGAGTGAAGGGTTCCTCGGCCGGTAAGTTATGTTTCCTCATCGCATCCCCGATTAAGAGAGATAGGAAACGAGGAAACAAAACAAAAGTTAGGGGTTTGCCGGTAGCCTGGAGCTTGCACTTTTTGACTACCATGGAGTGAATCTCATTGTATATGTGGAAGGCGTAGTCAAGAGGGATGTTGAAGAAGAGTCCATACATAATCGACATTATGTTTATGTTGCCTTGATCCATCGACCCAAGCTTACATGTGAGTGCCCTGTTCAATATGGAAAAGAACATATTTCACATTGGTGGTAAAAACTGCCTCTTAAAGTCGGAGGCATTGCGTAGGTGACGATTGTAACCTAGCGTTTGGATGAATAGGAGGATGTCTGAGGTGGTGGGTTGGTTGGCATATTGGTCACTGTTGAGCTCTCGGCCGGTGGGAATGCACAGAACCCTAGAAACTTTTACCCGAGAGATCTTGAGTGAGAGGATCATGTCGTTTCGGGCGTCGATGTCCCTCATCATTCCACAACTGTCAAGGTCGTACGCGCATGTCTACCAATATTGTTGGATGTAATTTAGTGGTACGCCATTGTCGGTTAGAGTCATGGCGGGTAGAAGAATGCAGTTGCAGAAGAACTCGATTATGACAGCAAACCTGTCGTTGAATAGGGTGGTTCAAAGTTCGATGGCATAGTTGTTGGGCTTCATTGGGAGGAAGAATATCGTGCGGCTGTCGGCACCGGTGGATTGAACGTGGTTGTCGTTATCATTGGACTCGTGTGATGCGGAGGAGGCCATTGCGTATGAAGTTGCAGGTGAGTTTGTTCATCAAAGTCTGTGTGCAGGTTTTGGAAGCTTAAAGGGTGAATGGAGATTGAAGAARGTTATTTATAGGTGTGAGGTGGGGGGGTGGGGGGTTGGGGGGAACAGGAAGCGGTTTTCCTGATTATTATATTTAAATAATCATGAAATAGGAAGGCGTTTGGGTAAAAGGTGATTTGATTTGGGGATCGTGAGCCGTGTTGATTGTACGTGCCATTAATGTTGGAGGACACGTGTCAAGACAGGGATAGGTAAGTTGAAAAGGTGATGGGGAACAGGCCGTATAATGTGTCAGGCGCGTGGGTGGATGACGTTTGGATTATGTGGAATAATTTAAAAATTATTCCAAATAATATCTCTTGAAATATTAATCCAAGAACAATTTATATTTAAAAATTTCATCTAAATGTAAGATTAATACTAATTACGAAGTTTGGTCTTCTAAAAACCCATACTGTATAATTTTTAGTCACAAAAGCTGCAATTTTGTATTAATCTTAAAAAGTTTGCAACTAAATATGGTTTTTTTGAAAAAATAATTGTCATGTAGCCAGAGGAGCTCTGGTTGAACATTACTCTTTTGATGGGGAACCAGAGGCGCTCTGGTTGAACATCGATGAAGGAATTCATCAATGAAATGTTGGATTGCATGATAAAGAAGACTTGGATGACAAACCAGAGGCTCTGTTTGAGCATGGGAAATTCATTATGTAGAACCAGAGGGGCTGTGGTTAGATACTTGGTGTATTTTTTAGCATTTAGGTGTCCAGAGGCTCTGGATAGAAGAACCAGAGGCTCTGGTAGGGAAAATGCATATTTATGCAATGGAGATTCATGATGAATGAATAGCTCCCCCTCAAATGATGCATGTATATAAGATTTGAGTTTTGTGAAACTCCTCCTATAAATAATGACGATATTGATTAAGGTGACCAAAGGCTCTGGTCTATACAACCAGAGGCTCTGGTTGTGAATGAAGATGAAGAGATGTATGAAATATGTCTAAGTATGCAAATGGATATGCATATGAATGGGTCTTTGAGACTAGAGGGCTCTGGTTCCAAAGACAATGAATCCAGAAGCTCTGATCTTTAGAACCAGAGGCTCTGGTTGCAAAGACAATGAATCCAGAGGCACTGATCTTTAGAACCAGAGGCTCTAGTTGCAAAGACAATGAAAAGAAGTATGAAAATATGGTTAAGTGCATGTGAGTGAGAGAGGGGGGACTCTTTGGGTCCAGAGGGGCTCTAGTTACAAAGAGTATGAATCCAGAAGCTCTGGTCTTTAGAACCAGAGGCTCTAGTTGTGTTAGAGATGCTATTTAAGATGAATGAAAGGTGAAGTGAACATGCCAAGTCTTATTTGGAAACCAGAGGTCTCTGGTTGCAAAGGACTTGAAAACCAGAGGCTCTGGTTACAAGAATGATGATATGCGATGGAGTCCAAAAGGGCTATGGTCTCAAAGGATGAGAATCCAGAGGCTCTGGTCTATAGGACCAGAGGCTCTGGTAACGAAGATAATACTTAGTGAATAAAATCTAAGTATTTACTTTGGACTAGAGGTCTTTGGTTCCAAAAACGATGAAAAACTTTGAGCCATATTAAAAGTTTGCTTCATGGCGGAGGCTCTGGCCTTTAGAGCCAGAAGCGCTGGTTTGGAGTACTTATTGATTATGGCTTATTGTTATATATCACTTGAAGGCTTAACCATGAGATATTGAGAATCTCTAATTTAAGAACTTTTATTGCCTTTAAGTGGTGAGATTCAGCATACCCATCTTGGTGACTAGGAATAAAAATCTTTTCTCATCAAGAGCTTTTGTGAAAATGTCAGTAAGTTGAGTCTCAGTGGGAACAAAGTACATTTCTATATTACCTTTTTCAACATTGTCTTTCAGAAAATGGTACCTTACACCGATGTGCTTGGTCTTGGAATGCTGCATTGGGTTTGCAGAGATTGCTATGGCACTCTTGGAGTCACAGAGGATGGGAATTTTGTCATAATGGAATCCATAGTCCTTAAGTTGAGTCTTCATCTAGAGAACTTGTGAACAACAACTAGCAGCAGCAACATATTCTACTTCTGTTGTAGATGTTGACACACAATTTTGTTTTCTGGATGTCCAACTTACCAGCTTGTCCCCCAAGAGTTGACAGCTTCCAGACGTTCTCTTTCTATCAAGCTTGCAACCTGGAAGATCTACATCTGTGTAGGCTATTAGATCAAAGCCAGAGTTTGTTGGATACCAGAGACCCAATGATGGAGTTCCCTTGAGGTATCTAAAGATCCTCTTGACTAGAGAGAGATGAGATTCTTTAGGATTTGATTGATATCTTGCACAAAGACGTGTAGAAAACATAATGTCTGCTCTACTAGTAGTTAGATACAGGAGTGATCCAATCATACCTCTATAGGTTGTTACATCCACAAGTTTGCCTGATGGATCAACAAATAACTTAGCTCCTGTAACCATGGGTGTTCTCATCGATGATGAATTTGAGAGAGAATATTTCTTCAGAAGGTCAGTCACATATTTGGACTGATTTATGAAAATTCCTTCAGAAGCTTATTTTATTTGAAGGCCAAGGAAGAAACTTAGTTCTCCCATCATGCTCATCTCAAATTTGCTTTTCATCAACTATGAGAATTTTTCGCAATGTTTTGCATTTGTASAACCAAATATGATGTCGTCCACATATATTTGAACAAGTAAGATATCACCTTTGTGCTTTTTAAGAAAGAGGGTTGTATCGATTGTACCTTTTTCGAATCCATTGTTGATGAGAAAAGTGGATAGTGTTTCATACCAGGCCCTGGGTGCTTGTTGCAGCCCATAGAGAGCTTTGTCCAGAAAGTAGACGTAATCTGGAAGTTTTGGATCATGAAACCCAGGGGGCTGTTGCACGTATACTTCTTCTTGAAGTTTACTATTTAGGAAGGCAGACTTGACATCCATCTGATAAACCTTGAAGCCTTTGTGAGATGCATAGGCTAGGAATATCCGGATGGCCTCAAGTCTTGCGACGGGAGTAAATGTTTCATCGTAGTCAATCCCTTCTTCCTAGCAGTAGCCCTTGGCAACAAGCCTGGCTTTGTTCCTTATGACTATGCCATCTTCGTCCTTCTTGTTTCGGAAAACCCATTTGGTTTCTATGGACGTCTTCCCTTTGGGTAGAGGCATAAGGGACCATACTTCGTTTCTTTCAAACTGGAGTAATTCTTCTTGCATCACGTCTATCCAGTTTGGGTCTTGTGGGGCTTCTGAATTTTCTTTGGTTCTATCATGCTAAGAAAGTTGGCGAGGAGGCATTCATTGGCAGTGGCAGATCTCGTCTTGACACCAAATGTTGGATCACCAATGTTTTGGTGATGTGGGTGATCTTTCATCCACTTGGTGCTTGACTGGGGTTCTGGACCAACAGGATGCAGTTCTTCATCGACTGATAGAACTGCTTGCTCCCCCTCGAAGAGATCATCTCAAGAGTTAGACTCTAGTTCTTGATCTTGATCTGAAGACACAGAAGAAGTAAAAGGTCAAGCAACATGAGTTTCAGTAAGAGTTGTACCTTTAGTATTGGAGAATTCATGTTCTTCATCGGTTCTGTAAGTGGATTTTGTAGTTGGTGCATGTCCAGTGATTACTTCTTCTTCGAAGACGTCTTCAAAGTGATGAATTAGATGCTATCCTTTGAAGTCCGAGTTCTGAACTGTTGTGTCCAGAAGTCATTTGTGTGGAATCATCATAGGACACATTGATGCTTTCGATGACAAGTTTTGTCTTTTTGATGTAGATTCTGTAGGCCTTGGCAGTTTGAGAATAGCCCCAGAAAGAACCCTTCATTAGCTTTCTTGTCGAACTTGCCAAGATATTCTCTATCGTTGAGTACAAAGCATTTGCACCCAAACACATGAAAATATTTGACATTTGGTCTTCTTTGGTTGATGAGCTCATAAGGTGTCTTCTTGTGCCTTTTGTTGATGATTGATCGATTCTGGGTGAAGCAGGCAGTGGAAATAGCTTCAGCCCAGAATATGATGGGTAACTCTGATGAAGCAAGCATGGTCCTTGCTGCTTCCACGAGGGTTCTGTTCCTTCGTTCCACCACTCCATTCTGTTGTGGAGTTCTAGCTGTTGAAAAGTTTTATGTAATGCCTTCACTGATGAGGTATTCATCGATTCTGGCATTTTTCACTTCGGTTCCATTGTCACTTCTAACCTTAATTAGTTTTTGTTGGAGAAGGACTTGGAGCCTTTTCATCACTCCAATGAGTAGGTCAAGAACATCTGATTTCTTCTTTGCAAATTTAACCCAGGTGTATCTGGAGTATTCATCAACTAGTACTAATATGTACTTCTTTCCATAGAGGCTTTGAGTTGATATTGGTCCACATAGATCTATATGTACCATGTCCAAGGGCATGGTGCAGGAGGTTTCTGACTTAGTTTTATGAGAGGCCCATCTTAGCTTTCCCATCGCACAGGCTGAGCATAGATGATCTTTTTCAAAATTAAGATCCAGAATTCCCTTGACCAGCTTCTGTGTGGCTAGTTTTCGTAGTGCATCAAAGTTGAGATGCGAGAACTTTTGATGCCATAGCCAATTTTCATCGCTCTTGTGAGACACAAGACAGAGGGCGTCTTGTCCCATAGAGGATTCAAAATCTAGAAGATAGAGATTTCCTTCTCTCTTTGCTTTGATGATTGTTTGACCGGGCTTTGTTTCTATGATACAGAAGCCTTTGCGGAACCTGACTTCAAGACCCTTGTGGCAGAACTGGCTTATGCTTAGTAAGTTGTGCTTCAAACCTTCAACATAAGCCACTTTGCTGATGGAGATGTTTCCTTTGATGAGAGGGCCATATCCCTTGATTGTACCCTTGCTGTTGTCTCCAAAAGTCACAGAGCCTCCAGATTTTTGGATGAAGAAGGACAGCTGACTTTTATCACCAGTCATGTGCCTGGAGCGACCTGAATCCATGTACCATGGTTGCACATGCTGGTCCTGCAAGACAAATTAAGGGGTTTTAGGTACCCATTTCTTTATGGGTCCACATTTGTTAGTAGGGGTACCACTCTCTTTTCATTACCCTTAGCCTTGGTAGGCTTGGGTTTATTAGTATTTCCCTTCCCCTTGGATTTGGGATGCTTCACGGTTTCATTGGTTTTAACTTTGTATCGATAAACGTGTTGGGAGAATGGGCAATGATGTGTCAACATGTGATTCCTCAGGTTTTGTAAAAGAGTTAAACATTGACAGTTATGATGCTTTGGATATGTATGTCTAACGTTCTTTTTATTTGATGGAAATGAAGAAGTAAATGGAGGAGATGTAAATCCTGTCCTAGAATCGGTTTATTTTTACAAACTTCCTATCTAGTTTAGATTTTTTATTTGAAGAGGTCTTTGGCTTTACTTCTTTTCTCCTGATGAAGGTCTGCTTTTCTTCAGCTGAATGAGAGGAAAAGTGGTGGTTAGTTTTCTCAGAGGCAGGCCACTTCTGTTTTTGCTCACGAGTAAACTTGCTGAACTTGAAGGATGTACTAGGGCCTTGTGAGTTATCTTTGGTAGATTTGCTATTTCTCAACTTTCCCTTTCCTTTGTCCGAAGATTTCATCAATGATGGAATAACAGTTTTGTCACACCCCGTTAAAGCGGAAACACGAGATGTAACAGGTAAGCGAGTCACAACAACAGATAATAAATAACACCATTCAAGTTTTACAAAAGTTCAAATTTAACATCCATAACTAAGATGGAATAAAATACTTCTTTACAAAAACTTCAATGGTGACCTTAATCGGTATCTCCACAAACGTGCCCCAAAAACTTCATTTCTTACTTACTTCGTGAAAAGCATGAAACATAAAACAAGTCAACTACAAAGTGTTGGTGAGTTCACGGGTTTTCACATGCACAAAACGTTACAATGCATAAATCATTTCTTGCAAAACTATACACAACTTTTGCATATAATAAATGTAAATCCATAACGATGTTTAGAAACTTGAGACGCTACTGAGCCTTTCCTGACCAATGTGCCCCATTATTTTACGAACGACCATAAGTAACCCGTACACTCACTTAGGTCCCACAGTTCGTAATAGTACTAATTCAGCGATGGTCCAAATTGCACATGATTAGACCAATAAAACATAGGTACTGTGCACCCCTTTCTGGGTGGGACTGTCAACACAATAGCGGCTATCCACAATTACCACGGCCCGAGGACATACCCGAGTTAACAAGTAGCGTTTACAGACGGAGACTTTATTTGGAAACATACTCCCAAGCACATCAATTTAGCATTTATATCATAGTGCAAAACAGTCAATATTTCATGACATAAACAAAACTTGACTAAACAGTTCTTTAGTCCAACGATTTTGACTAAACAGTTCTTTAGTCGAATGGTTTTAAGCAAACCATCGACTAAACAGTTCTTTAGTTCGATGGTTTCATAAATAAACAGTATAGTTTGCATAACTTCATGATTTTCCCCTAGTTTAAATAAACAAATAGCATTAAAAGTGGGGCCGTGGAAACTCACAAGTTTGCCGATGAATATCAAATGAGATGACGTCTGAAGCTCTACACGTCCTGCCCTAACCTTCATAAATAGTCCAATGACCGGAAATTAGATCATCTATGGGTTCTTGACAAAGATAAAGTCAAATCATATCTTATGTAATGCCAATGGGTTTTATGAATTGAAGTTGATACTTATTTTATTTGCTCTGAAAATAGTCCAGAAATGTATATATTTATAATCAATTCCTTTGCGTATAAAGCTGCCATTTGGACAGAATATAAATTCTAAATCTGACATTTTGTTCTCACAAATCATTGCCAAAAAGGAACCTTGTACAACTCTTTTTATGTCCAAATTTTATCTACCATAAAAGAGAGTTAAACAGACTTTTCCCAAATTTCAAGAGTTTTGGATGGGTTTAAGGTAATCATCATTACCGTACCCCTTTTGAGTGACACAGTCCCCAAAACAGATTGCACACTCCTCGAACGACGACAATTTTTTTAGGGATTTTAAATTATTTTAAAGCTAACCCATTAAGCTAGCTTCTAAAAGAAGATTCACTCATTTTTAACGAGTTTTAAAGAGGATTTAACCGATTTAAGATGCATGCAGAGCTCTGTCTGCAAAACCTTGTGTCAAGAACTTCAAAGTTCAAAACGTAATTATTTTGAGTGAGATTAATTGCACCAAAATACGGTTTAGAAGAGAAGTCAGAACATTAGGTCTTTTATTTCGAAAGATACAGTTGGCGAGAGTGCTAACAGAATCATTCAGTTTTCAAACTGTCATCTTTCGTGATTAAATACCACATGCAATGTGGTTTTCTCTTTCTTTCATAGAGTTCAAAGTTCGTGGCTCATAGATTATCATCATTTTGGAGACATTTAAATGTTTGTGATGTATAATCTCCCCTTTTTGAATCTCTCTAGAAATTTTTAGTTACTAGAACGAGAAGTTGATGTAGAAATGCAAGAATCTTTATTATTATATAAGGATACAATAACTAGGCTAATACATTTTTCTTGAAATCTTGAATATTCTTCAAGATTGACAGATTTCTAAAGATTTCTTGAAGACGAACTCAGATGTTGGGGTTC
>NW_020201751.1:23092-47109 GCF_001531365.2 Cynara cardunculus var. scolymus
TGAGGATTTGCAGTTTTTAGGCTTTTTATCCTTAATGATTTCTGATGATTCACGGGTTATCTCTTCTTCGGATTCGGAATCGAGAAAGTCTCTTGCTGATTTCTCGAAGTTAAAATTAGCATGAATGTTTGTGGGAGGTGTGGGTTCAGAGGTTGATGCTTCAGAGTGATCTATTTGAGGTTCCAACTATTCTTACTTTGATGATGTTCCAGTTTTACTTGGATGGCTGATCGACTCATCAACTGATGGTTCCTTTTTAGGATTCTCCTTTTCATCAACAGTACTTGCTGATGAAGTGGGATTGACAACCAAAGACTCTATTTCGACCATAGGGTTTCCATCGTTCTCTGATTTGAAGGTGTCATTCCTTTCATCAGAATTCTCACATGCACTGCTCTCGTACACCACATTTTCAAAATCTTGTCTTAAAACGACAGTTTTTCCATTGACTTTAACTCTTTTAAAATTTGCTTTTGGTTTCGGGATAAACTCGGGTTTCTGAATACATCCAAGCTTGAAGGTGGATTCAAGGGTTGATTTCTTTGAATTGATGAAGAAGTCCAATTCATTGAATCCAATCCCTTGAGTGTTCGTTTGACCGTTTAACTTTTCATACACATCTTGGGCATCTTTGTACTTCTTCATCAAAAGTTCATTGGTTTGAAGCTTCTGGTGAAGGACCTCCCTTTCCTTTTGAAAGAAATCTTTAAGAGCAACCGCGTTTAGTCTCTCTGCCTCGGATTCTTTTAAGGTCTTAGTTTTCTTTTCTAAGTCCTTAGTTATTCGTTTGTTTAGTTCCAAAAGTTTTTCTTCATCTGATTACTTAAGTGTGGTGACATGAGTCTTTTCCTTAGCATGTTCGGCTTTTTCTTCGGTTAGAAGGCCAGTCTCTCTTTTGTAGAAACTTGCTTCTTTTTCCGCTTTTTTCTTTCAGATTTTTCAAAATTCAATTTCTCTTTTAATTTAAAGAAATCCTTTGAAAATTTTATCACCCTTCACTCTAGCTCAGATGGAGCAGAGTTGGTTTCATTGGAAGTAGACTCACATACCTGATCATCAGAGTTGGAGGGAGATTCTGCATTGGACGTGGCCATCAGACAGATGAGTGCTTTGTCATCTTCATCGAACGAAGAATCAGACACCCAGTTTTCTTTCTCAGCCAATAGGCTTTGCTCTTTAGGATTATACTTGTATTTATTCTTGTAATAGTCAGCATCCTTTACCAGTCGTCCTCTGCATTCTTTGGAAAACTGACCGAGTTTTCCGCACCTAAAGTTGCGGATGTCATTTTTCCTTCCATCCTTGTCCTCTTTCCTCTCGTCTCTTCTATCTTCTCTTCTTTCTTTTCTCTCTTCTCTTCCATCTCTTATGTCTTCCCTTTGATGAAATTTAGATGGCTTCCTTTCATAGGAAGACTAGTACCTTTCCCTCTTGAATTCTTTTCGTTCATAGGGTTTCTTGATGAACATTTTCTGGAACTGCTTTGTAATCAAGGCCAGAGATTTAGCAAAGGCTTTAATGTCATCATCGGATTCAGAAGTTTCGTCTTCAGATTCTGATTCTACCACCAACGCTTTCTTTTATTTCTTCTTATTATCTCTAGTGGAGGTCCTTGAAATGTCCTTCTCTTCAGCTGCAAGGGCCAGCGGTCCACCGATGGACACCTTTTTCTTCATGATATCCTTCTCTTGTCCAGCAAGCGTTCCGTATACGTCATGGAGTGACCAACCGTCTAAGTCCTGATTTGCTTGAAGGGCATCGACAACTGTGTCCATTCATCGCCGAGACTTTTAAGAAATAAAACATTGTTTTCTTCCTTTGTTCCGGTGATATCGTTTCGACGACATTGATTAATCAATGTGTTGAAACGATCGTATGTCTTCTGAATCGGTTCATTAGGAAGAGCCTTGAAGTTGGTGTATTCGTTGAGACATTGGGCTCTACGATTCTTCTTCGTTTTCGCCCCTCCTTCCAATTGCCTTGCCAGCTCATCCTATAGTTCCTTGGCTGTGGAACATGCATCAAGGGATTGGAAGATTTCATTGGGTATGGCCATGATTATCAGTCTTTTGGCCTTCTTGTCGGTCTCAACCCGTTCTATGTGGTTTTCATCCCAATTCTTCTCATCCTTGGGCATGTAGTAGGCAGGGATTTCAGCTGTGGTATTTGTTCCTGGGACTCTTGGGACAAGAGTCTGTGGAACGTAACGACCCTCCATTACAAATTGCAGGAGGTTCCTGTCCATTCCTTCCAAGAAGTTTACCATCCTTATCCACCATTGCGGGTACTCTTCTCGTTGAAGAGTTGGAGGCTTGGTGAGGGAGCCAACATTATACGCAGAATTCCAATTGGCCACTGAAGATTTTTAGAAGAGAGAAAATTTACGTTTTTGGTGAAGATATTTTATGAAAAACGTGAATTGAGAGATTTTGGATGATCATTTGATTGGAAAAGCAATCAATTGGCTCTGATACCAATTGTTGATCCCAGATCTCTCGATAACACTAATAATCAAGTTAAGAATAACCAAATTATAGTGTTTTAATGAACAAAATGATGAACACTCAAGAACAATGTATGAACATAGAGCAATCTTGAGTGCCAATAATTTCAATTTATTTAATATGAAAAACGTAAAAAGCGACATTGATTACAATAGCCCTAATCACCTATTTATACTAGAAGGCTAATTAGAAGATAAATATCTAGTGAGACTATTTAGCTAATCTTCTACTAACAGATAAAGTTTATCTAAACTATGGATAAGCTATAAATTAAGATAAACTTGAAGTCCAGCTGTCGATTAGTTATCTCCAGTTGTCTTCCATGGGATGATGATTGAACCATATCTTCATATTTTCATCGTATGCCTCTGGTTGAATTGCTGAAGAAAACTCTAAGTGTTGTTGACCAGAGGGGTGATAAAGATGCTCTTTCCATCGCATCTCTGGTTGTTCTCCAGACTTGGTCAATTCTTCCTTAACGTCTTCATCGGTCTTCTGGTTCTTCGTCACTTACTGTTCTTCATTACTTTTACACTTATAAATTATGGGCTCTAACAACCCAACTAAAGGATAATGGGTTTCAATATGAGAAAATCCCCATCCTCTGTGACTCCAGAAGTGCTATAGGAATTTCTGCAAATCCTGTGCAGCACTGCAAGACAAAGCACGTTGATGTCAGGTATCATTTTCTTAAAGATCATGTAGAAAAGGGAACCATAGAGATGCATTTTGTTCCCATAGATATTCAACTTGCTGATCTTTTTACAAAAGCATTAGATGAGAAAAGATTTATGTTTCTTGTCAGCAAGATGGGTATGCTGAATCTCACCACTTAAGGCAGATCTTCATTCAAACTAGAGATTTTCAATATCTCTAGGTTATGCCAAAAGTGATACATTCATATGGTCCTCATAACCAAGTACTCTAAACCAGAGTCTTTGGTTCTATAGACTAGAGCCTCTTGAAAATGGGAATTACTTGGTTTATATTTGGCCTAATTTTTTGAATCTGTGGAACTAGAGCCCCTCAAGTCCATAGAAGGTCCTTGGTGGTTTTCTCTAAGTACCCCCTTCCCAACCAGAGGATCTGGTTCTATAGACCAGAGCCTCTGGATTCCAAGTCTTTATGAACATAGCCCCTCAGGTCCAACTTGGTTTTTCCTCATCCCTTTTCCATGCACTTTACTTAGTTTTTTTCTTTCAATTTGCAACCAGAGCCTCTGGTTCCAAAGACCAGAGCCTTTGGATTCCAAGTCGTTGGGATCAGAGACCCTCTGTCCTACTTGGTCCTCATTTCCTATCATTTTCCTTGCATTTCACTTATGTTTTATATATTTCATGCAACAATAACCTCTGGATTATAAGTGTTTGTAACTAGAGACCATCTGGCCTAATAGACTCCTCATACTCCAAGTACTCGACTTATTTTCTTCACATTAATACATCCAGAGACCCTCTGGTTGTACTATGATTCTCATTTCTTGGTTGGTTTTGAAGGACTAGAGGTTTTACAATCATGTTGATGTCCTTTCCTCTAACCAGAATCTCTGGCTCTATAGACCAGAGCCTCTGGTTCCTCTTTCCCATTGAACCAGAACCCCTCTAGTTCTATGGTTTCACCATTTGCACTCCCAAGTTATCTTTTTACTATCCTTCACAACCAGAGCCTCTAGTTGTATAGATCAGAACTTCTGGCCTCCATATTTTCTCCCCTATTGGTTTTAGGGGGAATTTTTACTCATTTCCAATCCTCTTGCATCATTTGAGGGGGAGTTCTTGCATATCCCTTAAGCCCTTAAGGATCCAAAATGAACGTATCATCCCTCTGGTTGAACTTTACAACTCAACCAGACACCCTCTGGTTCCAAATCTTGGTCTTTATGTTAGCATCTTCCCAACCAGAGCCTCTGGTTCGTGTATCCAGAATCTCTAGACCATAAATATGCTATATTATGGAGTAAATTAACCCTTCCATTAAACCTGAGCCCCTCTGGTTCCACCACAAGGGTATATTGTTTATTTCAAGGGTTTCATATGATAACCCAAAGCCTCTGTTTCATCAAAAACCCCACATTTCAATGATGAACTTTTTCATCATGCCCAACCAGAGCCCCTCTGCTTCCCCTACATGAGTCATGACAAACCAGAGCCTCTCTGCTTCCATGACAACAATTTTTTTTCCCAGAAACCTATCTTTAATTGCAAACCTTTTTAAGATTATACAAAATTGCAACTTTTGTGAATAAACACTATACAACATTGGTTTTTAGAAAACCAAAATTTCGTAATTTGTATTTATCTTCCAATTAGATGGAATTTTTAAATTAAATATTTTTTTGGGTTTATTTTCTTGAGAGTTATCCGTTTGGGATTTTAATTAATTTTAATAATTATCCTTTTAAATCTGAAACGTCATCCTTACAACGCGCCTGAGACCAAATAGTATTTTTCCAAGAAACCTTTCCAATTACCATTCCCTTCAACCCCAATGTGACACGTATCCCTACCCGCCTGCAACCATTATGATCGTGAGCTATAATTACGGCTCACGATCACAACTTTTCACCTTTACCTCAAATGTCAGCCACCAAAACATACCTTTTACTCATTATTTTAATATCTTGAAATCAACCCACACCCTTTTCCTTCCCACAATATAAATCCATCATCCCCACCATTCTACCTTTTACGCTATCATAATACTCTCAAGAACAAAGAAAACTTGCAACTCAATTCCTGCAACAATGGTAACTTCATCTGCTTCCCACGACTCGAACAATAACGAAAGCCAGGTCCAGTCGACTGGCATAGACAGTCGTGTCATAGTCTTCCTCCCGACTATGCCCAACAACCACAACATTGACCTTCGTCCTCAACTTTTTGAGGACAGATTTGCCATCTTGGTCGAGCTCTTTCATAACTGTGTTCCACAGCCGGCTCTCACCCTTTCCAATAATGAAGTTCTTGTAAGGGACGTTCAACAGTACTGGAACACCTGCGATTACTTCCCAAAAAACTGTGGCATTATGGGCAACATTGATGCCCCTAATGACATGGTATGTTCGATCAAGATATCCCAAGCCAAGATTTCCCAAGTACTCTTTATCCTTACCCGCCAACAACTCGGGATGGCCCGGTGAGAGGACCCGCCAATCAGTCATGACATCTTACACTTCCTTCAGATGTTGGGCTACAACCGAGAGCTTTAGAATGCCTCAGACTTTAATAGACAATACCTTCCACTGATGTGGAATGTATTTTTCAGCATTCTGAACCGGGGTCTCACGTGCAAGCTCGGAAGAATGGTCCAAGAAAATATCAACATAATAACCATTATGTATGCTCTGTTCTTCAACCTTCCACTAGACTACACGCTTTTTATCTACAACGAAATCCACGTCGCCGTGGTAAAAAAGAACAAGGTGATGGCCACAGGGAAGCCGGTCACCTCTGTGATCTTTCCTCGCTTCCTTTCCCTTTTCATCAAGGAGGCGATGAAAGTGCACAACCTGGGGGTGATGGACCATTCACTCCACAGTTTGTCATGAATGGTCATCTCCCCACTGTCTCAATGGATGGGTATCCTGCTGAGATGCCTTTGTCAAGGGCCATGCTAAGTGTCATCCTGGATACCTCCGCCACCAGTAAGTCATATGAAAGCTTTATGTTGGTCCAACAACCGTGAGCAGCTACCCCAGAGCACATAGAGCCTACCCTGGAAACAAGTGAAAGATCTCATGGAGAGAGAAATCAATCAGATGATGAATCTGATGATGATGACGGTCCTCCCACATCCCTCGGCCAAAGGAACACCATTGTTCCATCTCCCCAACCAACTCCCCGAGCCACCACATCTGCTATCCCTGACGTCCAAGGCCAAAGGAATATTGAAGGACTGCCCAGTCCGAACCCAACCCAACCATCCATAGGCCACTCTTCGGGTCTCTAGAGATGATGTATCCAAGGAAATCCACCATCCATCACCTCTCTCCCAACAGAGGGGTGATAAAGACATAAGGGCCCCTTCTCCTCAAGGCCCGACTCTATCCACACACTTAGAAGCATTTGTTGATTCTGGCTCTGAGTTTCCCATCGATCATTCAGAGCGATCGCCTATTCATGCACATACCCCCTCGATATTTGGTCTATCGATGAGGAAACACACATACTTTTCTTCAACGGACTCTAAATTAGATGAAGATGAAGCACCTGTCGGAACATCTCGATATAGTTCCTCTTTAGAGGGCTATCAAGGACGAGATGGAAGTCCTCCCTTGCCTACCTCTCGCACATGCATCGATGGAGGCTCCTTAGGAACAGAGGCTCAACCTACAATATCTGTTGCTATAGGGGTTACCACACTTGCTGAGTTGGTCACAAAGGCCGCGTTCCAGGCCTTTGCTGATTCTATTCAGCGTTTCTTTGATGACCTTAAACTCACCATTGTGAGGGTTGCTGAATCCACCCCACCCATGACCTCACCTCCATTCAGCAATCCATCCCCCCTTTTGAGACTCAATCGAGGGAGAATACCATCCGCCTTCAATCCTTACAGCATCTGGTGACCCGACAACACAATAACCATCACAACATGATGGTCACCAGACATGACTCTATCGATGCATTACTTGCAGCACTTTCTGCCCAAATCACTACCATCGATGCATCGATAGCCACCATCTCCAAACAAGTATCATCCATCACCACCTCCATATCGTCTCTCCCCACCACCATACAAGCCAATATACCACAAACAGCCCCCTCTACCTCTGCAACAACTACCCCAAATGAAGCCTTCACATCCTTTGCTACAGATGTACGATCCCTTATCTCTTCTATCACCATACCACCACCATCTAGTTCCACCACCACCACCACCACCCACCCAGACATTGTCACTTGTGCTGACCTCCGCTCCCTCACCAAGGCATTGGTCTCGAACTTCAATGAGATTAATGCCAAGTTTGTCACCAGAGCCTCGGAACCCGCCATTGCACTCAAGAGGAGTCTCGCTCATCAACAAGAGCGAACCAACACTCTTCTTACCCAGATGGAAGTAGACCGTAGGAGGACGACTGTCAAGTTGTACACCGCCTCACTATGAATGAAAAAGAGGAGTCGTACTTCTTGCTCAGCAAGTCGGCCTTTCAAGAGGCCAATGCAWGATGACCCAAACCAAGATAACCATGGTCTCGGTCCTCATGAGGGGGAAAATCCATCAAGCACCCTGATGGAAAGCATTGCAGCACCATTTCCACCAGCCCAAGCGCCAACTCTACAACAATGGGCTGGAACAGAGAAGAGGGAACTAGAGGCTCAGCCCTCTAATGATGTGCATAATGTACAAATTTTTTTAGGTTCCTACAATTATTTTTGTTACATCTACATCTCACCCCTCTATAGGCACTGTCACCCAGTAACCCAAGCCATACCTATATCCAAAGTACCACTACCCACATCCGATCCATCATGAACCAACCCATCACCACCATCGATGAATCCTCACCAATTCTAGTGAGTTCTTCATCACCTCATCAACAACCACCCTCAACCTCATAGCCAGAAGCACCCATTCCCATCACCCCATCTCCAACACCACTTTTTCACCAAAACTAGAACCCACACTTACACAACCAGAATCCATACTTCCCCAACCAGAACCTAAACCACCATAAAACAGATCCATCATGTAGCCAACCAGAACCACCCACTAGCCAACCAGAACTATCCACAATACAACCTACCTAACCAACAGTGCTTGCAGACATTCTATCTTCCTCAAGGCAACCTCCATCAATCGATAGAGTACAAGAAGTCATACACAGATGAAGAACCTAAGGAGACGTCCAGAGGTGCTACCAAAAAAACCTGTCATGATGGAGAACATCCATCAGTACCTCTACCATGATCGAGATGAGCAGATAATCCTTAATCCTCCAAACCTATCTCAAGAATCCATGGACTTCCTCAGGCATAGGTTCGTAAGGCAGATAACTCAACCTCCACATGTCGTTTTTCAAACTGTTAGACCCCATAATTCATAAGTGTAAAAGTAATGAAGAACAATTAATGAAGAACCAGAAGACCAATGAAGATGTTAAGGAAGAATTGACCAAGTCTGGAGAACAACCAGAGGGTCGATGAAAACTAGAAATGCGATAGAAAGAGCATCTTCATCACCCCTCTGGTCAACAACTCTTAGAGTTTTCTTCAGCAATTCAACCAGAGGCATACGACGAAAAATATGAAGAAAAGGTTCAATCATCATTCCATGGAAGACAGCTGGAGATAACTAATCGACAACTGGACTTCAAGTTTATCTTATTTTATAGCTTATCCATAGTTTAGATAAACTTTATCTGTTAGTAGAAGATTGGCTAAATAGTCTCACTAGATAGTTATCTTTTAATTAGCCTTCTAGTATAAATAGGTGATTAGGCCTATTGTAAACAATGTCGCTTTTTAAGTTTTTCATATTGAATAAAGTGAAATCATTGGCACTCAAGATTRYTCTTTGAATGTTCATACATTGTTCTTGAGTGTTCATCATTTTGTTCATTAAAACACTATAATTTGGTTATTCTTAACTTGATTATTAGTGTTATTAAGAGATATGGGATCAACAATTGGTATCAGAGTCAATTTATTGTTTTTCCAATCAAACGATCATCCAAAATCTCTCAATTCACGTTTTTCATAAAATATCTTCACCAAAAACGTAAATTTTCTCACTTCTAAAAATCTTCAATGGCCAACTGGAATTCTGCGTATAGTGTTGTCTCCCTCACCAAGCCTCTAACTCTTCAACGAGAAGAGTACCCGCAATGGAGAATAAGGATGGTAAACTTCTTGGAAGGAATGGACAGAACCTTCTGTGATCTATAATGGAGGGTCCTTATGTTCCACAGACTCTTGTCCCAAGACTCCCAGGAACAAATGCCACAGCTGAAATCCCTGCTACTACATGCCCAAGGATGAGAAGAATTGGGATGAAGACGACATAGAACGGCTTGAGACTGACAAAAAGGCCAAAAGACTGATAATCATGGCCATACCCAATGAAATCTTCCAATCCCTTGAGGGGATGAGCTGGCAAGCCAATTGGAAGGAGGGGCAAAAACGAAGAAGAATCGTAGAGCCCAATGTCTCAACGAATACACCAACTTCAAGGGTCTTCCTGATGAACCGATTCAGAACACATACGATCGTTTCAACACATTGATTAATCAATGTCGTCGAAACGATATCTCCAAAACAAAGGAAGAAAATAATTTTTTATTCCTTACAAGTCTCGGCGATGAATGGACATAGTTGTTGATGTCCCTTCAAGCAAATCAGGACTTAGATGGTTGGTCACTCCATGAGGTACACGTAACGCTTGCTGCAAAAGAGAACGATATCATGAAGAAAAAGGTGTCCATTGGTGGACCCCTGGCTCTTGTAGCTGAAGAGAAGGACGTTTCTAGGACCTCCACCAGAGATCATAAGTAGAAAGGAAAGAAAGCACTGGTGGTAGAATGAGAATCTAAAGATGAAACTTCTGAATCAGATGATGATATTAAAGCCTTTGCCAAATCTCTGGCCTTGATTACAAAGCAGTTCCAGAAAAAGTTCATCAAGAAACCTTATGAACGAAAAGAATTCAAGAGGGAAAGGTACCAATCATCCAATGAAACGAAGCCATCTAAATTTCATCAGAGGGAAGACAGAAGAGATGGAAGAGAAGAGAGAGAAGAAAGAAGAGAAGAAAGAAGAGACGAGAGGAAAGAGGACAAGGATGGAAGGAAAAATGACCTCCGTTGCTTCAAGTGCGAAAAACTAGGTCATTTTTCCAAAGAATGTAGAGGACGACTGGTAAGGGATGCTGACAATTACAAGAATAAATACAAGTATAATCCTAAAGAGCGAAGCCTGATGGCTGAGAAAGAAAACTGGGTGTCTGATTCTTCATCCGATGAAGAAGACAAAGCACTCATCTATCTGATGGCCACGTCCAATGCAGAATCTGCCTCCAACTCTGATGATCAGGTATGTGAGTCTACWTCCAATGAAACCARCTCTGCTCCATCTGAGCTAGAGTTAAGGGHGATAAAACTTTCAGAGGATTTCTTTAAATTAAAAGAGAAATTAAATTTTGAAAAATCTGAAAGAATAAAAGCGGAAAAAGAAGACTAAGGCTTTGAAAGAATCCGAGGCAGAGAGACTAAACTCGGTTGCTCTTAAAGATTTCTTTCAAAAGGAAAAGAAGATCCTTCACCAGAAGATTCAAACCAATGAACTTCTGATGAAGAAGTACAAAGATGCCCAAAATGTGTATGAAAAGTTAAACGGTCAAACAGACACTCAAGGGATTGGTTTCAATGAACTGGACTTCTTCATCGATTCAAAGAAATCAACCCTTGAATCCACCTTCAAGCTTGGATGCATTCAAAAACCCGACTTTATCCCAAAACCAAAAGCAAATTTTAAAAGAGTTAAAGTCAATGGAAAAACTGTCGTTTTCAGACAAGATTTTGAAAATGTAATGTACGAGAGCAGTACATGTAAGAATTTTGATGAAAGGAATGACACCTCCAAATCAGAGACCGACGGAAACCCTATGGTCAAACCAGAGTTTGTGGTTGTCAATCCCACTTCATCAGCAAGTATTGTTGATGAAAAAGAGAATCCTACCAAGGAACCATCAGCTGATGAGTCGATGAACCATCCAAGTAAAACTGGAACATCATCAAAGTCAGAATCGATGGAACCTCAAACAGATCACTCTGAAGCATCAACCTCTGAACCCACACCTCCCACAAACATTCATGCTAATTTTAACTTCGAGAAATCAGCAAGAGACTTTCTCGATTCCGAATCCGAAAAAGAGATAATCTGTGAATCATCATAAATCATTAAGGATAAAAAGCCTAAAAACATCAAATCCTCAATGAAAACTGTTATTCCATCATTGATGAAATCTTCGGACAAAGGAAAGGGAAAGTTGAGAAATGGCAAATATGCCAAAGATAACTCACAATGCCCTAGTACATCCTTCAAGTTCATCAAGTTTACTCATGAGCAAAAACAGAAGTGGCCTGCCTCTGAGAAAACTAACAACCACTTTTCCTCTCATTTTGTTGAAAAAAAGCAGACCTTCCTCAGGAGAAAAGATGTAAAGCCAAAGACCTCTTCAAATAAAAAATATAAACTAGGTAGAAAGTTTGTAAAAACAACCGATGCTAGGACAGGATTTACATCTCCTGTATTTACTTCTTTGTTTCCATCAAATAAAAAGAACGTTAGACATACATATCCAAAGCATTATAACTGTCAATGTTTAACTCTTTTACAAAACCTGAGGAATCACATGTTGACACATCACTGCCTATTCTCCCAACACGTTTATCGATACAAAGTTAAAACCAATGAAAACGTGAAGCAGCCCAAATCCAAGGGTAAGGGAAATACTAATAAACCCAAGCCTACAAAGGCTAAGGGTAATGAAAAGAGAGTGGTACCCCCTACTAACAACAGTAGACCCATAAAGAAATGGGTACCTAAAACCCCTTAATTTGTCTTGCAGGACTAGCATGTGCAACCATGGTACGTGGATTCAGGTTGCTCCAGAAAAATGACTGGTGGTAAAAGTCAGTTGTCCTTTTTCATAGAAAAATCTGGAGGATCTGTGACTTTTGGAGACAACAGCAAGGGTACAATCAAGGGATATGGCACTCTCATCAAAGGAAACATCTCCTTCAACAAAGTGGCTTATGCTGAAGGTTTGAAGCACAACTTACTAAGCATAAGCCTGTTCTGCGACAAGGGTCTTGAAGTCAGGTTCCGCAAAGGCTTCTGTATCATAGAAACAATGCCCAGTCAAACAATCATCAACGCAAAGGGAGAAGGAAATCTCTATCTTCTAGATTTTGAATCCTCTATGGGACAAAACACCCTTTGTCTTGTGTCTCATAAGAGYGATGAAAATTGGCTATGGCATCAAAAGTTATCAAGCTGCAGACCTTTGCAAATAAAGCCATCAAGTATRTCGAGTACACCGTGGAACATGCTCATAGGATGATCCGCATCTTCAATGATAATGATCTTATAAATCTCAACCCATGGGACTTGATACACTTGTATGGGCGTACCACTCAGTGCCAGGATCATGGGATCAGATATGGGATGGCGCAACGAGCGATCWTAGAGACGATGGGGACTCTTGTGAAGTTCAGAGSAAAGAACGATTTCCAAATATCTCTTGAGCTTGGCATCGATAGACTCTCCTACATGGCTTCGAATGAAGATTTTTCTGGACTACAGGAGAAGCGCTCTTCATCAGTCTTGACTCAACCARAACTGGGCTTGGTCTTTAARAATGAGTTCAAGGMCAAKAAATTRTTTAAAYTGACTGAGGCTATTAGTCCCTTTAAGATYAATCTTCAACTAATCATCAAATCATCAATGGCAGAGATGATATTCAATAAGAACATGTAGAAGGAGATAGAGAGGATTTGTCAAACTAGTCAAACTTCACTATTACGTCTCTAAATTTACAATGAGCATCCTACCAAAAATTACAAGGACTCACCGTTTATATACGGTCAAAGGAAACTATAAAGGTCAAAGTCAAACTGTCTACGAAAAGTCAAACACAGTGACTTTTAATACAATTATAGACAAAATTAACTTTCAAGACGAATACAATTTTACACTGAATTTGAGTCCTAGCATTCTCCCCTTTGTATTCAGACTTGAAAGAATTTGCGCGCTTTGAGTCTCGTTTGAACTTTAATGCTTTAAGCACACTATGTATTATTCAAAAATAATCTTCAACTTGAAATCTTCAGACAATCGTTTGTTGACAAAGATCTTCTAACATTCTCCCCTCGAATGTAGAATCGCAATGATATTCTCTTTTGACAATATAGATCAGAAACAAAAATGATCTTTAGAATTGATCTTCAGCAAACTATTGTAAAAAAGATCTTCACATTCAACATCTCTCAGTCATTTTAGCATCAGAATAATTTTCTGTAATCATCTCCAGTCGCACTCCTTTTGAGTCTTTTGCCATCATTAATATGAAAACGTAAAAACGACATTGATTACAATAGGCCTAATCACCTATTTATACTAGTAGGCTAATTAATAGATAACTATCTAGTGAGACTATTTAGCTAATCTTCTACTAACAGATAAAGTTTATCTAAAGTATGGATAAGCTATAAATCACGATAAACTTGAAATCTAGCTGTCAATTTATTATCTCCAGCTGTCTTCCATGGGATGTTATTTCAACCTTATCTTCATATCTTCATCGTATGCCTCTGGTTGAACTGCTGAAGAAAACTCTAAGTGTTGTTGACCAGAGGGTGATGAAGATGCTATTTCTATCACATCTCTAGTCGATTCATTGACCCTCTGGTTGTTCTCTAGACTTAGTCAATTCTGCCTTAATGTCTTCATCGGTCTTCTGGTTATTCATCACTTATTGTTCTTCATTACTTTTACACTTATGAATTATGGGATCTAACAATCTTTCCCTAAGTAATGAAAGAACAAACATAAACTAATCTATGAACAATATTGAAGAACAGAGACTAATCTAAAGAAAAGCATCAATTTCCAAATTTTTATTGGATGATGAATTCTTACAGTTCTGGAAGCAGAGACATTTTAATTTAAGGCAAAAAATTTAAAATGCTATTCATGATCTACCTTGAGATATTTCCTAGAAGCACAATAGCAGTCTTTGATAACTGATGACTGTAGATATCTCATGAATGAGTTGTTTCCCATCTTCCCTTGGCACATGAGTTCTACGCAGTCTATCTCTGATAACTTTCTAAAACCATTCAAGTGTGTCGGTTGAATACTTGAATGCTTCAGTTAGTCTGAAAAATCTCTTTACCCTGAACTCATTCTTGAAGACAAGTTCAAGCTCGGGTTGAGTCAAGACAGAAACAGATCTCTTCTCCTGCATGCCAGGGAGGTCTTCATCAGGTGGAGTGCATGAGAGTATTTTGATGCCCAAATGAAGAGAAATCTGAGAATCACTCTTGGCTCGATGTTTCACCAAGGTCTCCATCGTCTTCACAATTACTCTATTTGCCATCCCAAATCGTATGCCTTGATCTTGTTGCTGAGTTGTGAATGCATAAAGGTTGATCAAGTCATAGGGATTGAGATTGATCAAGTCATTGTCATTAAAGACGCTAACCTGACCATGGGCTCTCTCCACTGTGTACTCGATATATTGTATAGCTCTATTAGCGAAGGTCCTCATCTTTATGTCCATTACCATCCTTATTCCATCGTTTGAAAAGACATCTTGTGATGGTTGGGTAGTTTGTTTAACAAACCTATGGTGTAGGAGGTCCATCGATTCTGGCGATAGAATTGGAGGATTGAGAGTCAAACTTTCATCGCGATCATGGTATAGGTACTGATGGATATTCTCCATCATTACTGGTTCCCTTGGTGGCATCTTCGGACGTCTCCTTAGCGACTCCATATTCTCAATGATTTCATCAACTAAGCTATACGGAGGGTGCCTTGATGAAGAGGGAATATTCGCATGCACCATAGTTGGTTCGGTTGATGGTTGAGTTTGGGTTATGGGTTGTGTATCGGTTGAGGGTTGAGTTTGGGTTTTTGGTTGTGTATCGGTTGAGGGGTGTGTTTGGGTTGTGGGTTGTGTCTCRGTTGGYGATAGGATGGTTTCTTGGGTTGACTCATGTTGGGGTGATTCAGGTTCATCGGGTTGTGTTTGGGCTTGAGGTTGTTGAGGTGAGGAGGGTTAAATGTTTATTTGTTCAGGTTCATTGGGTATGATGATGAATGGTTTTATGGTGCGAGGGGTTGGTGATGGGGTTAATAGTAGGCTTGATGTTGGTGATGTAGTGAAAGGTGGGTTGGTTTCTGTTGGTGGGGTTGATGGATTTTCATCGGATGAGGAACTCAACATGATGGGTTCAGGTATGGTGGCAAGGGGAACATGTACATTATGCACATCTTCAGAGGGCTGAGCCTCTGGTTCCCTTGCACAGGTTCCTTGGTTTGGTGATGATGGTGGGTTTTATGTTTGGTGATCGGATGTTGAAGGTGCAACGGATGGTGCTTCCTGAGTTATAGCAGCCGGGTTCTCCCCCTCATGAGGACCAAGACCATGATCATCTTGGTCTGGATCCTCATGCCTTGGACTTTTCTACGGGTGACTGGCCGAGCATGAAGCTCTGCTCCTGTTTTTCTACCATAGCCGGATGTGGTCGGCTAATGTACGTACTCGATCCCTGTTGTGCCGTTGTTCCATGGAGCAAAGAAGAGAGTTTGTTCGATCTTGCTGTTGTAAGAGACTCTTCTTCAACGCATTTGTAGGCTCAACCGACCTGGTAGCAAACTTTGCACTTATCTCATTGAAAGATGAGATAAGTGCCTTTGACAGAGCCCTAAGCTCGGCTTTGGTTGCAAACTCCGTGCTCGATGATGAAGCGGGTGGGGGCACAGAGGTGGAGGTGGATGTGGATGAAGGAATGGGAAGGTTGGCTATGAGTTTCTCACCTCTACAGTGAAGGAAGTAAAAGCTTCATCAAAGGATGGAGCTGCAGAGGGGTGTGGAGGAGGGGGTGGTTATGGTATTTCGGCTATTATAGTGGCTGGGAGTTGGGTTAGGGTGGTTTGGATGGTGGCCATTTGGTTGGTGAGGGAGGCTAGTGTTTCATCGATTGATGAAGTTGTTTGTTGTGGGGTTGGTTGAGGGATTTGAGAAAGGATGGTGGCGGGAAGGGTGTTAAGGGTTTGGGAGATGGTTTTTATTTGGGTGGTGATGGAGGCTAAGGTTTCATCGGTCGCAGTTGCCTGGGCCATGAGGGTGGCGATGGAGTTCATCATGAGTTGGTTTATTTGGGTGGCAAAAGTGGAGGTGGTGTTATGGTGTTGGGTTATAGTTTGTGGAAGCATTTGGAGACTGGTTGTGTTGTCTCGAGTTTGGGTTTCAAGGGTTGCAAGGGATTATCGAGTGTGGTTCAAATCGATGGAAGGTGGGTTGTCGACAATCTTTTGTATGATGAGTTTTAGGTCTTCCAAGGACCAGAGAACTGAGTCAAGAAAGGCTTGGAACTCAGCCTTTGTGACCAGATCGGCCACGGGGGTAACCCCTGCAGCAACGGATGCTGCAGGTTGAGCCTCTGCTCCAGAGGCTCCTTCATTGCCTTGTGAAAATACAGGCCGTGAAGGACTTCTATCATGTCCTTGATAGCCCTCTAGTGAGGAGCTATCTTCTGATGTTGCAACAACTTCTTCTTCTTCCTTGGCTTCAGAGGCCGGGTAAGAGAAGTAAGTGTGTTTCCCCTTCGCTAGATCAAGTATTGAAGGGGGGTTTTGTGCACAAATGGGAGATCGTTCTAAACGATCTTAGGGTTCAGCAATGCCAGAAGCAACACATGTTCTGGGTGTGTGGGTGGTATTGTCGAGCCATGAGGCGATGTGGCTCTTATGTCTGCATCACCTCTCTGTTGGGAGAGGGGCGATGGAAGTTGTGGTTCCTCATCTAAATCATCTCCAGAGGCCTGAAGAATGGCCTCTGGAGGGCTGGTTTGGGTTTGGTTTGGACTGGGCCATCCTTATTCAATACCCCTTTGGCCTTGATCGCCAGGGGTAGAGGAGGTGGTTTCCCTTTGGGAAGAGGGAAGGGGATTTGTTTGTGTAGGGCTGGAGGATGCATGAGGAGTGTCATCATCATCATCATCTTCATCATCCGATGAAAATGGCTCCTGTGCTCCCTCGCTTACTGAGGGGATGGCTCTATGCGCTCTGGGGTAGCTGCCCTTGGTGCATGGGACAGCAGAGAGCACTCGTAAGTTCTTCGAATCTCAGATGTCTCTAGGATGACACTGACCATGGCTCTGGAGATTGGCCTGTCGATGGTGTAGCCATCCTTTGAAAGTGTTGTTCGATGGCCATGCATCTTGAAGAGTGGAGTGAATGGTTCTTTGGCCGTAGGTTATGTTACCTCATCGCATCCCCTATGAAGAGAGATAGGAAACGAGGAAACATAATAGAAGTGAAGGGCTTGCCGATGGCCTGGAGCTTGCACTTTTTGACTACCGTTGAGTGGATCTCATTGTACATGAGTAAAGCATAGTCAAGAGGGATGTTGAAGAAGATTCTGTACATAATCGTCATTATGTTGATGTTGCCTTGATCCATCGACCCTAGCTTGCAGGTGAGGGCCCTGTTCAATATGGAAAAGAACATATTCCACATTGGCGGCAAAAATTTCCTCTTGAAATCGAAGGCGCTGCGTAGGTCACGATTGTAACATAGCATTTGGATGAATCGGAGGATGTCTGAGGTCGTGGGTTGGTTGGCATATTGGTCAATTTTGAGCTCTCGACGGTTGGGAATGCACAGAACCCTAGAGACTTTAGCACGAGAGATCTTGAGTGAGCAGATCATGCCATTTGGGGAGTCGATGTCCCCCATTATTCCACGGTTGTCAGGGTCATACTCGCAACTCTGCCAGTATTGTTGGACATACTTTAGAGGTACGCCATTATCGGTTAGAGTCAAGGCTGCTAGAAGGATGCAGTTAAGGAAGAACTCGATCATCACAGCAAACCTGTTGTCGAATAGGGTGGTTCGAAGTTCGATGGCATGATTGTTGGGCGTCATTGGTAGGAACACTATTGCTGTCGGCGCCAGTGGATTGAACACGGCTATCGTTGTCGTTGGACTCGTGTGATGCGGAGGAAGCCATTGCGAATGAAGTTGCAGGTAGGTTTTTGCGTCAAAGTCTAGTTGCATGTTTTAGGAAGCGTAAGGGGTGAATGAAGGTGGAAGAAGAGTATTTATAGGTGGTTGAGTTGGTAGGGAACAAAAAACGGTTTTTCTTGATTATTATGTTTAAATAATCATGAAAGGTGAAGGCGTTTGGTGAAAGGTTATTTGATTTGGAAATCGTGAGACGTCTTGATTGTACGTGCCATTAATGTTGGAGGACACGTGTCAAGGCGGGGATAGGTAAGGGGAAGTTGAAAAGATCATGGGAACAGGTTGTATATGGTGTCAGGCGCGTGGGTGGATGACGTTTGGATTATTTGGAGTAATTAAAAATTATTCCAAATAATATCTCTTGAAATATTAATCCAAAAACAATTTATTTTTAAAATTTCATCTAATTGTAAGATTAATACTAATTACGAAGTTTTGGTCTTCTGAAAACCCATGTTGTATAGTTTTTAGTCATAAAGGCTGCAATTTTGTATAATCTTAAAAATTTGCAATTAAAGATGGGTTTTTGAAAAAATTGTCACGTAACCAGAGGAGCACTGGCTGAACATAACCTTTTTGATGGGGAACCAAAGGTGCTCTGGTTGAACATAGATAAATGAAATGTTGGATTGTATGATAAATAAGCCTTGGATGACAAACCGGAGGCTTTGTATAAGCATGGGCAATCCATTATGTAGAACCAGAGAGGCTCTAGTGAAATACACATGGTGTATTATTTAGCATTTAAGTGTCCAGAGGCTCTGGATAGTAGGACCAGAGGCTCTAGTATGGAAAATGCATATTTATGTAATGGAGATTCATGGTGAATGAATAGCTCCCYCTCAAATGATGCATGTGTATAAGATTTGAGTGTTGGAAAACTCCCCCTAGAAACAATAACGATGTGGATTGAGGTGACCAGAGGCTCTGGTTGTGAATAAAGATGAAAAGATGTATGAAAAAATGTCTAAGTA
The DNA here is from genome assembly GCF_001531365.2 of Cynara cardunculus var. scolymus. Classification (NCBI taxonomy): domain Eukaryota; kingdom Viridiplantae; phylum Streptophyta; class Magnoliopsida; order Asterales; family Asteraceae; genus Cynara; species Cynara cardunculus. Next base: position 42,323 of record NW_020201751.1, read on the forward strand.
TGCAAATTGATATGCATATGAATGGGTATTTGAGACCAGAGAGCTCTAGTTCCGAAGACAATGAATCCAGAAACTATGGTCTTCAGAACCAGAGGCTCTGGTTGCAAAGGCGATGAAAAGAAGTATGAAAATATGGTTAAGTGCATGTGAGTGAGAAGGGGGGGGGGCTCTTTGGGTCCAGAGGGGCTCTGGTTACAAAGAGTATGAATCCAGAGGCTCTGGTCTTTTGAACCAGAGGCTCTGGTTGTCTTGGATATGCTATTAAAGATGAATGAAAGGTGAATTAGTATGCCAAGTCTTATTTGGAAACTAGAGGTCTTTGGTTGCGAACGACTTGGAAACCAAAGGCTCTGGTATTCAGAACAAGAGGCTCTGGTTACATAAATGATATGCGATGGAGTCCAAAAAGGTCTCTGGTCTCAAAGGATGAGAATCTATAGGCTCTGGTCTATAGGACCAGAGGCTTTGGTCACAAAGAGTGAGAATCCAGAGGCTCTGGTCTATAGAACCAGAGGCTCTGGTTGCGAAGGTACTACTTAGTGAATAAAAGCTAAGTATTTGCTTTGGACCAGAGGTCTCTGATTCCAAAGGCGATGAAAAACTTTGAGCCATATTAAAAGGTTTCTTCACGGCCAAAGGCTCTGGTCTTTAGAACCAGAGACGCTTGTTTGGAGTACTTATTGATTGTGGCTTATTGTTATGTATCACTTGTAGGCATAACCATGAGATATTAAGAATCTCAGATTTAAGAACTTTTATTGCCTTTAAGTGGTGAGATTCAGCATACCCATCTTGCTGACTAGGAATAAAAATCTTTTCTCATCAAGAGCTTTTGTGAAAAGTCAGCAAGTTGAATCTCAGTTGGAACAAAGTACATTTCTATATTACCTTTTTCAACATTGTCTTTCAGAAAATGGTACCTTACATCGATATGCTTGGTCTTCGAATGTTGCACTGGGTTTGCAGAGATTTCTATAGCACTCTTGGAGTCACAGAGGATGGGAATTTTGTCATAATGGAATCCATAGTCCTTAAGCTGAGTCTTCATCCAGAGAACTTGTGAACAACAACTGGCAGCAGCAACATATTATGCTTCTGCTGTAGAGGTTGAGACACAGTTTTGTTTTCTGGATGTCCAACTTACCAGCTTGTCTCCCAAGAGTTGACAGCTTGCAGACGTGCTCTTTTTATGAAGCTTGCAACCTGCATGATCTGCATCTGTGTAGACTATTAGATCAAAGGCAGAGTTCTTTGGATACTAGAGACCCAATGATGGAGTTCCCTTGAGGTATCTAAAGATCCTCTTGACTACAGAGAGATGAGATTCTTTAGGATTTGATTGATATCTTGCACATAGACATATAGCAAACATAATGTCTGGTCTACTAGCAGTTAGATACATGAGTGATCCAATCATGCCTCTGTAGGTTGTTACATCCACAGGTTTGCCTGATGGATCAACAAATAACTTAGCTCCTGTAGCCATAGGTGTTATCATCGATGATGAATTTTGAGAGAGAATATTTCTTCAGAAGGTCAGTCACATATTTGGACTGATTGATGAAAATTCCTTCTGAAGTTTGTTTTATTTGAAGACCAAGGAAGAAACTTAGTTCTCCCATCATACTCATCTCAAATTTGCTTTTCATCAACTCTGAGAATTTTTTGCAATGTTTTGCAATTGTAGAACCAAATATGATATCGTCCACATATATTTGTATAAGTAATATGTCACCTTTGTGCTTTTTGAGAAAGAGGGTTGTATCGATTGTACGTTTTTCAAATCCATTGTTGATGAGAAAGGTGGATAATGTTTCATACCAGGCCCTGGGTGCTTGCTTCAGCCCATATAGAGCTTTGTCCAGAAAGTAGACATAATCTGGATGTTTTGGATCTTCAAACCCAGAGGGCTTCTGCATGTATACTTCTTCTTGAAGTTTGTCGTTTAGGAAGGCGGACTTGACATCCATCTGATAAACCTTGAAGCCTTTGTGAGCTGCATAGGCTAGGAATATCCGGATGGCTTCAAGTCTTGCGATGGGAGCAAATGTTTCATCGTAGTCAATCCCTTCTTCCTGGCAGTAGCCCTTGGCAACAAGTCTGCCATTGTTCCTTATGACTATGCCATCTTCGTCCTTCTTTTTTCGGAAAACCTATTTGGTTCCTATGGCAATCTTCCCTTTGGGTAGAGGCATAAGGGACCATACTTTGTTTCTTTCAAACTGGAGTAATTCTTCTTGCATCGTGTCTATCCAGTTTGGGTCTTGTAGGGCTTCTGAAATTTTCTTTAGTTCTATCATGCTCAGAAAGTTGGCGAAGAGACATTCATTGGCAATGGCAGATCTCGTCTTGACACCAGATGTTGGATCACCAATGATTTGGTGGTGTGGGTGATCTTTTGTCCATTTGGTGCTTGATTGGGGTTCTGGAGCAACAAGATGTAGTTCTTCATTGACTGATGGGACTGCTTGCTCCCCCTCGAAGAGATCATCTCCAGAGTTAGACTCTGGTTCTTGATCTTGATCTGAAGACATAGAAGAAGTAGAAGGTGAAGTAACATGAGTTTCARTAAGWGGTGTACCTTTWGCATTGGAGACTTCATGTTCTTCATCGGTTCTGGAGATGGATTTTGCAGTTGGTGCATGTCCAGAGATTACTTCTTGGTCGAAGATATCTTCAAATAATTGAGCTAATTCTGATTCATTGGGTTTGCCCAGTGATGAATCAGATGCTCTACTTTGAAGTCCGAGTTCTGAACTGTTGTGTTCAGAAGTCATTGGTGTGGAATCATCAAATGACACATTGATGCTTTCGATGACTATTCTTGTCCTTTTGATGTAGACTCTATAGGCCTTGGCAGTTTGAGAATAGCCCAGAAAGATCCCTTCATCAACTTTCTTGTCGAACTTGCCAAGATATTCCCTATCGTTGAGTACAAAGCATTTGCACCCAAAGACATGAAAATATTTGACATTTGGTCTTCTTTGGTTGATGAGCTCATAAGGTGTCTTCTGGTGCCTCTTGTTGATGATAGATCAATTCTGGGTGAATCAGGTAGTGGAAATAGCTTCAATCCAGAATATGATGGGTAACTCCGATGAAGCAAGCATGGTCCTTGCTGCTTCCACGAGGGTTCTGTTCCAACGTTCCACCACTCTATTCTGTTCTAGAGTTCTAGCTGCTGAGAAGTTTTGTGTAATGCCTTCACTAATGAGGTATTCATCGATTCTGGCATTTTTTAGTTCAGTTCCATTGTCGCTTCTAACCTTTATTAGTTTTCGTTGTAGAAGGACTTGGAGCCTTTTCATCACTCCAATGAGTAGGTCAGGAACATCTGATTTTTTTCTTTACAAATTCAACCCAGGTGTATCTGGAGTATTCATCAACCAGTACATGTACTTCTTTCTAGAGAGACTTTGAGTTGATATTGGCCCACAAAGATCTATATATACCATGTCCAAGGGCTTGGTGCAGGAGGTTTCTGACTTGGTTTTATGTGAGGCCCGTCTTATCTTTCCCATCTCACAGGCTGAGCATAGATGATCCTTTTCAAATTTAAGATCCGAAATTCCCTTGACCAGCTTCTGTGTGGCTAGTTTTCGTAATGCATCAATGTTGAGATGCAAAAACTTTTGATGTCATAGCCAATTTTCATCGCTCTTATGAGACACAAGACAGAGGGTGTCTTGTCCCATAGAGGATTCATAATCTAGAAGATAGAGATTTCCTTTCTCTTTGCCTTGATGATTGTTTGACCGGGCTTTGTTTCTATGATACATAAACCTTTGCTGAACCTGACTTCAAGACCCTTGTCGTAGAACTGGCTTATGCTTAGTAAGTTCTGCTTCAAACCTTCAACATAAGCCACTTTGCTGATGGAGATATTTCCTTTGATGAGAGTGCCATATCCCTTGATTGTACCTTTGATGTTGTCTCTAAAAGTCATAGAGCCTCCATATTTTTCGTTGAAGAAGGACAGCTGACGTTTAACACCAGTCATGTGCCTGGAGCAACCTGAATCTATGTACCATGGTTTCACATGTTGGTCCTGCAAGACAAATTAAGGGGTTTTAGGTACCTATTTCTTTATTAGAATTTCCCTTGCCCTTGGATTTGGGCTTTTTCACGTTTTCTTTGGTTTTAACTTTGTATCGATAAACGTGTTGGGAGAATGTGCAGTGATGTGTCAACATGTGTTTCCTCAGGTTTTGTAAAAGAGTTAAACATTGACAGTTATGATGCTTTGGATATGTATGTCTAACGTTCTTTTTATTCGATGGAAACGAAGAAGTAAATGCAGGGACTGAAGATCCTGTCCTAGCTTTACATACTTCCTATATAGTGTGGATTTTTTATTTGTGGTCTTGGTCATTACTTCTTTCTTCCTGAGGAAGGGCTGCTTGTCTTCAGCTGAATGAGAGGAAAAGTGGTGGTTAGTTTTCTCAGAGGCAGGCCACTTCTGTTTTTGCTCACGAGTAAACTTAATGAACTTGAAGGATGTACTAGGGCCTTGTGTGTTAATGTTGGGTTCAAGATTAGAGCTAAAGTGTTGTATTCAAGTTTCTCCATTTACTTAGCTTAATTGTAAATAGTTTAGTTTTATTTCCTTAGTATAAATAGTCTTTTCTTTGTAATTGTAATTACACACAATTGATTACATCATTAATCAGAAAAGRTGATTTGACARCAAAGTAATTCTCTCTCTCCAATCTATCTTACATTCATCTTTGTTCTTGAGATTTAATGAAGATTACTTCAAGATTCGTACGAAATCTGGACTTTTCAAT
>NW_020201752.1:0-544 GCF_001531365.2 Cynara cardunculus var. scolymus
CCTTTGATTTGACCTTACTTTTCTTGGAAGAATTGCCAAGTTGTCTCTTATTCACCCCAGAGCTTTGACTCTTAGGATGAGAGACTAAACATGAAGAGTGGTGAATGTGRGTGRATADARYABGCATGATATCGAAACATTTACAGAAGGAGACATCACAAGAAACATGCTTAAATTTTTCATTAAATTTCTCAAGAAGGGTACAGAGATTTTGTTTTTCGAGCCCTTCTTAGGTACGGATCTCTCATTACAAGATTCCTTTCCTATTCTAGGCATTATTTTCAAATTCTTTTTAAAATCCTTCTGTATTGGTCCCTCCTTTGGTTTTCCTGCACTCACTGAAACAGAAGGATTGTTAGACAGAGGCCATTTGTTCAATTGCTGCCAAGTGTAAATAGGCTTCTGTGTTTTAGAGACAGAGCGTTGAGAATTACTTTGTTTTTGAATTTCTCTCTTTCCTTTCTCAAGATCAATAGTAGTCTCTACAACTCGTGTAGGACTAACCTTGAGATCTGAGGCATCTTCATGCTTAGACGTTGCTTTT
>NW_020201752.1:3174-10715 GCF_001531365.2 Cynara cardunculus var. scolymus
TTCGATTTGCTTCTCCAGTTCTGCCCAGATGTCCATGGACAGTTGACAATGATCAATGCACTTGAAGATTTCATTAGGAATAGCCATAATCAACAATCGTTTACATTTACTTCCTAACTCGACCATGATCTTGTCCTCATCGCTCCAGTTCACCTCAGGACGTGGTTCATAGTGCTCGAGAATTTGTGGTGTTGTTCCAGTTGCTGGTACTCTAGGAATTAAATTCATGGGAACATAGGGAGGATTGTACAGAAATTCACAAATCCGTGGATGAATGCCTTCTACAAAATTTACCATTCTAACTTTCCACTGTGGGTACTCCTCACGTATGAGCGTGGGAGGTTTCGATTGTGAACCAGTGCTCATAAAGGAGGTATTGGCTGGATTCGCCATTGGTAGAAGAAGAAAACGAGGAATAAGAAGAGAACAGATGAAATAGTGAAAAACAGGGTAACCTGAAGAAGACGACTGTTGTTCTTGAGCGAAAGAAGATTAATACCAAGAACAGAAATAATAAAATTAGAATTTGATTCCTGCTCTGATACCAATTGATAGGATCGATTAAATTAATTTTGGATATTAATCACTTACTCTGGATGATCTATTTGACAGTATTAGTGCAGCGGAAGCAATAAGAACAAGCAGAGTAATAATCAACGAAGAACACAGTTGATGAATGAAGAACATAAGAGAGAAGCTTCAAACGATTTTCAATTGATTGAAAATGTTTACAATACGATATAGAAGCACACTACATTACAAAGGCCTAAGCTGCTATTTATACTCGTTCCTAACGGCTTTTCTGACAAGACCTAGACGTACAAATTAATCTAAGCCGTTCAAATAAAGCAGATTACAAACAGTCAYGTGATGAGCACGAGCAGCTAACTAACCTAAGTAAAATAGTAAAGAAGTTCTTCATAGAAGATAAAACTGCAGACCCTCTGTGAGCCATCCCAGAGGCTCTGCTAGATGTGACTTGAGAGCACTTGACTCCAGAGAATCATCTTCCAGAACCTCTGTGATAGACAACAAAGGTTCTGTCATCTTTGACTTGTTAGCTTTGATTACAGAGGACCAATTTCTAGAACCTCTATGGTAGACAACAGAGGTTCTGTCACACTTCACTTGTACGATAGAACACCTTCTGTTGTTGGTCCTCTGTGGTCTTCTGTGGTAGAACCTCTTCTGTCAACACTTGCAAAATTTACTTTTTCCATACTTTTACATTAAGTGAAATGAGAGCTAACAGGTAGATTTAGGTACTGCCTACCACCCTCAAACGGACGGAAAGAACAATCCAAACGCTCGAAGACATGTTGCGCGCGTGTATCTTAGATTTTGGTGGAAGCTGGGATACGCACCTTCCGTTAGTTGAGTTTGCGTACAACAACAGTTATCACACCAGTATTCAGTGTGCACCTTATGAAGCCTTATACGGACTCAAGTGTTGATCTCCACTTAGTTGGCTAGAAATCGGCGATCGGCAAGTAACCAGACCTGACGTCGTCCAGGAGACGACAGACAAAATTGTAATTATCAAGGACCGACTCAAGGCCGCAAGAGATCGCCAGAAAAGCTATGCTGATAATAGGAGGAAACCATTAGACTTTCAAAAAGGAGATAAAGTACTCCTAAAAGTCTCACCATGGAAAGGATTCATGCGTTTCGGGAAAAGTGGCAAACTGGGTCCCCGATATATTGACCCAGTCGAGGTAACTGAGAGAATTGGACCGGTGGCATATAAGTAAATTTGCCACAAGAGTTAAGCGCCATACACGATACATTTCACGTGTCAAACCTCAAAAAGTGCTTAACCGATGAAAAAAGAGTTATACCATTCGAAGATGTGCAGATTGACAATCACCTACGCTTAGTTGAAGAAGCCACAGAAATCATGGATAGAGAAGTCAAGCAGCTAAGGCGTAGGAAGATCTCGATCTTAAAAGTTCGTTGGAATTCGAAGCCGAGAAGGGCAATCATTGAATCAGGCCGAGAAGGGCAATCATTGAATTTTGGGTGAAGCGTAAGTACCCTCACCTATTTGCGAAGAATCAGGCCAAGAAGGGCAATCATTCAATTTTGGGTCGAAATTCTTCTAACGAGGGGAGACTGTGACATCCATCAGATTTGGGAGCATCAGGTTAGCATCTTTATAGGATTTTTATATTTATAAATATATTTTATTAGGGTCTACTCACGTGATTAGAACTCGTTTGGCTTAGATTCCCAACGTTTAGTTTAGAAAATTATGCTTTAGCAGGTAACGGATAAAGTAAACTTATGTAATGCCAAAAACATTAAAAATTTCCCAAACACAATAAAATGGATATTTTAAAATCCAAATTAAAAAAATATAAAAGTCCAATTCGAATGTCCAATTAAATTTTACAAAATTAGGAAATTTGATCAAATATTCATTCTTTTTATCACAATTTTAACCTTTTCTTTTTATCTCACATTTCAAAGAAACTTTGTGTAAATATATATATATATATATATATAATGATAATAATAAAATAATTAAAAAATAATTAAAGTGTGTGGGCTGGGCTTGGGCTTATGGCTAGCCATATGAGGTCCCACTCATAGCCCACCTATAAATCTAAGTGACTCTTTGATTTCTTTCCCACTTTTAGCTCATTTCTCATGCAAACCACCTAGAACTTCTCCAAAAGTAAATCCACTTCTTCCCAAAACCATTTCAGCCAAAAACTCAAAACAAAACTTCTTAGCCCTCATCATTTTGAAGAACAATCAAGCATTCGAAATGCTATCAACGAAGGTAAGGAGTTAAATACATTGTTTTAGTATTTTAAACTATGTTGTTCATCTTTTCTGCACACTTACATCTTCTTGTGAACTCAAATTCTGGAGTATCTAATATGGGAGATTATACACCAAAGACATGAAAATGTCTTAAAAAGGGTAATAATCTATGGTCTATAGGCTTAGAACTCAAGGAAAGGGGGGGAAAACCACATTGCATGTTGATTTTGACGCTAAAAAGGAACATTTTAAGCTGTCAGATTCTTACTAAAGCTCGTGTCATCCATATCTCCCAAAATAAAAGGCCAAATGTTATTATTTTTCTTTTGAAAATATATTTCGTTGAGTTGAGGTTCTTTTCCAACTGGAATCATGCAAAAATGTGGAGTTTTGACCCCTCAAACACTTAGAACAAGTCAAGTATGCAAACAGTAGGTTCAACAGTAGGTGAACCCTACTTTGAACACTCATAACTTTTTGATAACTTTTCTAAAACATTTGATTTTTCTTCTAGAGTTTACTTGAGTTATTGTTCTTATTCTTTGGTTTCACTAAAAAATATTGAGTTTTGAGCACTTAAATTCTTGATACAAGTTTATGGTGCAGAAAGATAATTTTGGGCAGAACCTAGTATGCATGTTCAAAGTAGCATAACTCTCTCAAAAATCAATAAAAATGTGAAATTCTTCTTCTGGAAGCTTTTTTATAAGTTAAGTTTACAATCCAAGTGGAATCATCGTAAAAATCTAACTATAGAGCTTCCATTTGACCACAAGTTTGACAGGGTGTAATCTGTCTAGACTGTTCTGAGGTGTAAAAATGTGTTGGACATTTAAATGACTAAAGCACTTTCAAAATGTGTGAAATTTGGACAAAATGTGTTTAACTCAGTGACATTTATAGTATAAAATCATGAAACAAAATACGTCACGGAAGGTACCTTTTGACAAGGATTCGTGAGACCAAAATTTCAGAAACCGAAATAACTTCTGCCCAAATTGTAATTTTTAGGTGCAAAGGACTTTAAACTTGAAAAATACAAATATTGGACTATTTTAAGAACAAATTAAATAAATATCAACTTTAATCCACAAAAACATGTTGGCATTACATAAAATATAATTTGACTTTATCCTTATCGGGACCCGGTAGGTGATCTAATCTTGAAATTTCGAACATTATAGGAAAGTTTAGGTTGGACGTCTAGTGCTTCAACACCATCCAGTTCTGGTTATTCGCTAGCAAACAAGTGAGTATTCACGTCCCCACTTTTATTGCTTTCATTTATTTAACCTGCTGTTTAGTTTTAAACTGTGGAAGTCATGAAAATTGACTTGTACTACACTATGGTATAAATGATAATTTGATGTACTTGAGTGTTGATATAAAAGTAACCTCGGCCAATGCTACTAGTTAACTCGGGAACATGCCGAGCCGTGGTAATTGTGGATAGCCGCTATTGTGTTGACAGTCCCACCCAAAAACGGCTGCACATTACCTAAATTCAATAGATCTACACATGTGTGCGAACGAGTGACCGTTGAAGTAGTTCTAAGACGAACCATGGTACCTAAGTGAGCAAGCAGACCGCTTAAAGGTAGTTCATATTGATATAAGGGACACATTGGTCAGGTGAGGTTCTGTAGCGGCTCAAGTTTTAATATCGTTAAAGATTTTCATTTTACCTTATGCATGTTTCATAAATAGTTTGCAAGATTGAATTTTGTGCATTATAAAGTATTTTGTGCATAAAAACACMYGTGGACTCACCAACTCTTTGTAGTTGACGTCGTTTTATGTTTCATGATTTTCAGGAAATTAAGTAAGAACTGACGTTATGGATGCACTATTGCAATAACACCTGTTCACGAGTTTTAGAAACCTCTTTCTGCAAATGATGTTGTCTTCATTGAGAGCAGTTTGGTTATGGATTTGTAAACTTTTGGATTATGAACTTTAATGGTGTTATCTATTAATTGGTGCTATGAAACGCTTACTTGCTACACCTCGTGTTTCCGCTTTAGTTTGGTGTGACACTGATTTCATACACTGCATAGATACGTTGATCAATCTCTCATTTTTTTAATGACATCATTATTTGAGAAGGAGAATAAGGAATTGAAAAATAAGGTTTATGATTTGGATAAGAGTGTAAAGGACTATAAAGACAAATATATAAACATGTCCTATGAAAAAATCATGCAAATGAAGAACTTGTTAATAATTTACGAAAGGAGCATAAAAAAGCTATAGAACAAGTTGAGAACGATTCCAAGTCTTGGATTATCAAACTTGAGAAAACCTTTTGCTGCAAGGAAAGAATTAGATGATGAAATAAGGAGTTCTAACAAGATAAAACAAGATTTATTCAATAAACTTCGTAAAGTTGAATCTGAACTGCATGCTGAGAGGAACTCTCTTGAAAAGAAACATATAGAGAATGAAGATTTCACAGAGAAACTTCATGAATGTGAGAGAGAATTGATTGATGTAAAGAAATTATTGGAATTAGAGAAGGAAAAGGTTTTGGAAGCTGAAAGGAGTTTAAATGCTGAAAGGACAATTTTAGAGAATGATTGAAGTGGGGAAACGAATTGATTTGGAATGAATATCTTCTGAGAATAAGATTAATTCGTTGTAACTTAATGCTAAAATGCTATTAAATCAAATCTCTGATTTTGAGCAAATTATCATCTTAGAGCGTGCCAAGGTTGATAAAGAGAAGAAAGAGATTAGAGAAGAATGTCTGAGCAAGAATCTAGAATTGTCTGAAAACATTGCTCAAAAGCAAAAAGCACTGGATGAAGAGAAAAGACTGTTTGCTATTGAAAAGAAAAACATTGTTAAGAAACAAGCAGCAACTGCCAAAGAACTTGCAGAAAAGAACAAGTGGCTCGACATTGCTTTTGAGAATGAAAAGACCATCTTAGATGAAGAGAGACATGAGTTTGATAAAGAAAGGAAAATGTTTGAGAAGCTGAGGAAGGAATTAGAAGGTAAACTTCTAGATACGTCAAAGAAATTGTCTGATCTAAAGACATAACTTGAAACTGAATTGAACATTAGAATTGAACTTAAAAAGAAGTATGATTTAGTTGCTGATGAAATAGACCAATTATTAAAGAAAGTAAAAGACTTTTCATGTGCTCAAAGCTCAACTGGTTCTCCATTATAGTGTAAAACCAACTTTTATGATTGTTCTAAATCTAACAGTTATTCAAGCAGCTCTAAATCATCTGTTTTTAAGAACTATTCTCGTTCTTCAATTAGTATTATCAAGGATATGTGTGATAACCGAATCCTGGTAATCACCCGAGGTAATTAATATGTGATTATTTGTTAAATGATTATGTGACAACATGATAAATTGTTATATTTGATCATGCTAGTATGTGAAATTATATGCATATGTTAGCTCTCATATTTCATTTAATGTAAAAGTATGAAAAAGTATTACTGCAAGTGTTGACAGAAGTGTTCTGCCACAGAAGATCACAGAGGACCAACAACAGAAGATTTACAAAAGCGTACAAGTCAAGATTGACAGAACCTCTGTTGTCTCTCACAGAGGTTCTGGAAAATGGTCCTCTGTTATCAAGAGCTTACAAGTCATATCTAGCAGAGCCTCTGGGATGACTCACAGAGGGTCTGCAGTTTATCTTCTGTGAAGAACCACTTCTCACTGCTTTACTTAGGTTTGTTAGCTGCTCGTGCTTATCACGTGACTATGTTTGTAATCTACTTTATTTGAACGGCTTAGATCATTTCACTTGTCTAGGTCATGTTAGAAAAGCCGTTAGGAACTAGTATAAATAGCAGCTTAGGCCTTTGTAATTCAGGGGGCTTCCGTATTGCAATTGTCAATATTTTCAAAAGAATTGAAAATCATTTGAAGCTATTTTCACGTGTTCTTCATTCATCATCTTTGTGTTCTTGATTGATTTCTTACTCTGTTTGTTCATACTTTGTTTCTGCTGCACTTTTATTGTCTAAAAGATCATCCAGAGTATTTGATTAATATCATAAACTGAATCTATAGGTCCTAACAAATGGTATCAGAGCAGGAATCAAATTCTAATTTGATTTATTCTATTCTTGGTATTAATATGCATTTGCTCAAGAACACCAGTCTTCTTCTTCAGGTTAACCTGTTTTACTCTATTCTATCAGTTTCATCTTATTCCTATTTTTCTTCTTCTTTCAATGGCAAATCTGGCCAATACATCTTTCATGAGCACTGGTTCTCAATCTAAACCTCTCATGCTTATACGTGAGGAGTACCCCCAATGGAAGGTACGAATGGTTAATTTTGTGGAAGGAATTCACCCAAGGATCTGTGAATTTTTTTATAATCCTCCTTATGTCCCCATGAACTTAATTCCTAGAGTTCCAGCCACTGGAACAACTCTTGAAATTCCCGAGCATTATGAACCATGTCCTGTTGCAAACTGGAGTGATGAGGACAAAATTATGGTCAAATTGGGCAGCAAGTGCAAACGAATGTTAATTATGGCAATACCTCACGAAATCTTTAAATGCATCGATCACTGTCAATTATCCATTGATATTTAGGCAGAGTTAGAGAAGCAGATTGAAGGAGGTAAGAAAACATACAAAAACAATCGATCAATTTGCATTGACGAGTACCACAGCTTCAAGGCGAAAGAAGGTGAATCCCTGTCTGACACATACTTTAGACTGAACACCTTAATTAGTAACTGCAAGAGGTATGGAGTCATGAGAACGACAGAGGACAACAACTCATTATTCTT
>NW_020201752.1:17095-45985 GCF_001531365.2 Cynara cardunculus var. scolymus
TGACAGAACTCTCTTGATAGTTCTTGTCTATTGATATGGTGCGCGTGGTTCTGTGGATAAGGGTTAGAACCAACACGCGCGTGTCATACCTTTTGAGCCATTTCAACCTAAAACCACTCATCACGACCTTTCGTCAATAAAACAGTTCAATTCAAAATTCTCACTATAAATACCCCTTTCCCCCCAAATGAAAAACCTTTATCACACTCATATTCTCCGGCGAACCTGCAACTTGTGAACTCTCAAGCAAAACCTACAAAAATGTCTTCCTCCTCAGCATCTGCTCAATCAGTCAACGTCTCCAGTGACAACGAAGTCACATAGGCCCAAGCTCTAACGTCTCACGCCCTATCCTTCGTCCAAAACCGATACGAGAAGGTCGTGCTCGTGAAAAAGCCCAAAAACTACTACTTCGTTCCATCACACACAGGTTTTCCTGAATTTACTTTCCCCCTCCTCGAAATTCTAAGGAATCATCCCCTGTTCTACGCCCTCTGTCGATCGCACAGCCGGGAAACCACATACTATTCCTACATCCTCTCAAAAGGATGAAGGTTTTGCTACAAGAGTCCCATTGCCCAAGGACTCGCCACATCCCAGAGAGGCATCTGTTGCCTCTCCACACATGAGTGACCAACCAGAATGTGCTTTAGAGGCATATGTGAGAGTCACTGCAACAGAAGGTCTAGAACGCCCAATGTCCATACTCGATCCCTCTGCCATGTTAGGCTCTGAACCTACAAGGCATGATATCGACAGAACACCAGTAGGCTCTCCTCACAGAGAAGTCCGAGGATCTGGTGGAAGTCCCCAAGCAGACTACGCAAAATCAGTCGCTGAGGGCGTCTCTCGCTCCGAGGCTGCTAGGTCACCATGTGTTGGTGATCTAGGCTCCCAGGATGCCTATGTGACGAAGGGGGAGCTACAAACCTTCATCACAGTGGTATTCCAAAGAATGGACTAGTTGAAAAGCTTGTTCATCTCGCGCACGATGACATAAGACCTTTCTCCTATCACAGAGGCTCTGAAGGAGTTGTCATCCACAACCGCAGAACTCAAGATGACTCTTGCAACCCTTCAGAGCTCTGTCCTACAGAAGGATGATCTTGCAGAGGCGTTCAATGCTCTGACCCTCAATCCTTCTTTAATCCAGACGTTGAAGACAGAACTATCAGAGATGGCCGCCCAGTTTGCCGCTTATTTCATCTCTGCGGGCTATACAGACTATTCAACATTCAAAGACGAAATCAAGCAAATGTTCGCTTCTGCAGTCACTTACGGCGTGGATACCAAGTCATCCAGGGCCAATATCAACCACCTAGCCACTTGCAGAGAGCTAGATGCGATGGTTGAAGCTTTGGGAGACATCATGCTCAAACATACAGACCAACTTCTTAAAGAGACCCGAGCCTCCAACACGGCGATCAGAGACTGCACTTCCCAGCTCGTGAAAGAGGGAGACCTCCTTAGAAACGAAATCTATCGAAGCGTCTCCAAGTTGAAGTGGTCGACAGAGATAGACATAAGCCATGCCTCTGTGCTCACAGATGAGGTCTTTAAGAAAATGAAGAAGGCGGCCACCAAGATTCTGAAGAGATTGGAGAAGGCTCCCCTGGAAACATGCAAGGCAGAAGCCACCAAACACCGTGACGATCAAGGAGATGATGACCATGATCGTCATGAGGGGGGAAAAGAAGGTTGAGAAGAAAGATGAGCCAAAGAAGACTTCTGCCAAAGGCGTCAAGATAGTGTACTCTACAGCTGCCTTGTTCTCAAAAGGCAAAGAAAAGGCACCAGAGCCTAAAGACAAAGGCAAGGGCAAGGCTGTAGAGGAATCGCCACAGAAGGGGTCGTCAAGCTCAGAGTCGCTAGTGCAGATAAACGAAGAAGATTATGATAACCTAGAGCTCCTTCAAGCATTAAAGGCTTCCTTGGCAGAAGCTCAAGCAAGAAAGGGCAGAGGCCCCATTCCCAGAGCAAGAGAAGGCGCTTCATCAAAATTCCCACAAGTCCAAGGAGAAACGTCCACGGGTACGTTCGACGCTCTGCAGGGAACCATCAAACCTATCCTTGCAGAGGGGTCAACCCAGAGGCCAATTCTTGAAGAAGAGGAAGCCAAAGTGCCAGAGTCTACCACAGTAGGAAGGGTCTCTGAGATATTCGAATCAATGAGCAAGATTCCCATGCAACAAGTACGCACAGAGCCTGTTACCACTGTGGAAGAGATTTTGATGTGGAGATACTCTGCAGTGGACACAGAGCCCCCTATGATTTAGAGCTCACAGGTATTCCTTCTGCTGATGCCAAGTTCCAATTCTCTAAGCTCACCAGGCCACGTGAGCAAGTCTTCTCAGAGCAAGTGATTGTGTCGCTTGAAACAATTTCTCCAAGGACCCTGCTGAAGAGGAAGGTGCTCTATGCTCAATACGTTGTGAAAAGGAATGACGGCAACCTGTACACATTCACAGATGCTGACCTCCACAACCACTGTGTATTTGATTTGATCTTCTTGCACAAAATACTTAACAAATACATGGAAAGGAGGTCAAGCTATGCTCTGTCGCTTAAAAGGCTTATCGAGGTCATGCGTGCACAAGTGAGGTACTACATCCAGAAGGACTTCGAGATAGCAATGAGGTTAGCCTAGTTGGATCTTAAGATCACCCCTCCAAACAACATGCCAGGATGGATACTTAGGTGTCATCCAAACTCCATTGTTTACAACCTTGTTTTTGGGTTTTTGTTCTTGGATAAGGATAACATCCTAAGGTTCTTCATTCCGACAGAAGCGAACAAATACTCCACATAGACCCTTGAATGGGTATTCAACAATGCAGTGGCAGAGGTGAACAAAGGGCATCTTAGGAAGGGTGAAGTGTCTGGCATTCTGGAAGCTATCAAAGTACAAGTCAACTTTAGAGAATGGATCTTCAATGTCTACAGAAYCATCAAGACTGACATGCTATATGCCGTAGACGACTATCCAGACTCTGTGTTTGGATAAACTTCTGTAATAGTTTTGGCCTAAGCAACACAATTTTGTAATTCTTTCCTTATGTAATTTTTTTCAGAGGATGAATTTTTTATCTCCTCTTGTAATTTTTTCAGTTAAGTCATTTCTTACTTTAAATTGCCAATTTTTCCTTTTTCATACTTAGGGGGAGATTGTTAGCTCTCATATTTCATTAAAAGTATGAAAAAGTATTACTACAAGTGTTGACAGAGGGGTTCTGCCACAGAAGACCAACAATAGAAGATTTACAAAAGCGTACAAGTCAAGATTGACAGAACCTCTGTTGTCTCTCATAGAGGTTCTGGAAAATGGTCCTCTGTTATCAAGAGCTTACAAGTCACATCCAGCAGAGCCTCTGGGATGGCTTACAAAGGGTCTGCAGTCTATCTTCTGTGAAGAACCACTTCTCACTGCTTTACTTAGGTTTGTTAGCTGCTCGTGCTTATCACGTGACTATGTTTGTAATCTGCTTTATTTGAACGGATTAGATCATTTCACTTGTCTAGGTCATGTTAGAAAAGCCGTTAGGAACTAGTATAAATAGCAGCTTAGGCCTTTGTAATTCAGGGGGCTTCTGTATTGTAATTGTCAATATTTTCAAAAGAATTGAAAATCATTTGAAGCTATTCTCTCATGTTCTGCATTCATCATCTTTGTGTTCTTGATTGATTTCTTACTCTGTTTGTTCATACTTTGTTTCCGCTGCACTGTTATTGTCTAAAAGATCATCCAGAGTATTTGATTAATATCATAAGTTGAATCTAGGTCCTAACAGCATAAATGAATATGCATTAAATATGTGGGTATAATTATATACATGATAAAGTTCATGCATAGGTGTGTATATGTATATATGAATATGCATGTGTATGTGTATATGAGTTTACATGCAAGCATGGATGATTTTAGATGTAAGTATGCATGTGGGTGAAGGGTGTAGTAGCCGACCTTCCTATTAGGGAAAGGTAAAAAAGGAGGGTTAGTTTTCATTTGCACTTTTCTTGCCATTCTCAAAGATAGTGTGCGATTTAAGAGAAGGAAGGGTTGACTGGATTATTTTTTCAATCGGATTCAAGAAGTGATTCTCAAAAGTATTTTCAAAAGGTGAATGGTTAAATTCTTTCAAAAAACTTTGAATTGCCTATTAAATGAAGTTTTGAAAGTTTACTGGACTTACCTTTAAATTGGATAAGGCGTTGTCCGATTTATCTCTAAATCGCATATAGTGTTGTGCGATCTAGAGTTAGTCAGAATTTGATATATTTTAATCACTCAGCATGGTTGTCCGGATTGATAAATCAGACAAAAGGGTTGAACGGTTTAAGGATTCATCGGACACATGTTGACCGGTGTAGCCTTAAATCGAGCATAGTGCCGTACAATGTAATATGTTAGTGAGATTTGAGAATTATAAATGGATTAAAAATATTGAACGGAGAAGTAGGAATACGACTAAGAGGTGACCGGTTTATTTAAATCGGATAAAGTCTTCAGTGTGTGTTGTCCAGATTAATAAATCGAACAGAGTTTAAAGAGTTGATCGGATTAATAAACCGGATAAGGAATTGTGTTGTCCAGATTAGTAAATCGGACAAAGTGAGTAGTGTTATCCGGATTGGATAAATCGGTTAAGACTGTGTTGACCGGATTGTGCATTGACTTATGTATTATTCATATAATCATGATTTTGATATTCTTTAAAAAAGAATGCGAATTTTTGATAAAAATGATTTTGAACTGATGATATTCCATTGGAACATTTATGACTGCTGTCTGTTCTAATTGGAATTGTTTTGTAAAATGTTTTGATGAGGAAATAAGGGTGGCATATCAAGGAGAGGTGTACCATGGGATAAGGGTGGCATATCAAGGAGAGGTATACCATGGGATAAGGGTGGCATATCAAGGAGAGGTGTACCTTTGAATATAAGGGTGGCATTTGTATGTGCGATGTGTAATATAACTCTTCCTATTATATCCTTTAAGATTATTGTGGTCTGGAATCTTTATTACTTTGTGACTTAAAGGTTTAGGATCAGGGTTCTTATTGAAAATCATAGTCTGGACGTTATTGAGGAAGAAATAATAGGTTTAGCCTGAAACTTTGAATAAACTTTGTTTAATTAAAAAGGTTTAAAAGTGGCATTATAATAAACCTGGTTAGTACAAACCTACTTGGGTTTTGATGTATTATCTGAAAGCTGAGAGTTTGGCTTGAAAAAAAATGGGAAGGTACTAGTAATATGTTCTTACTTGTTCATATATTTGTTATATACATGAAAAGTTATTTTATATAAAGTTTTGGTGATATTCACCCAGCAATAACATAAAAGGGTAACTCACTAGACCTTTTGGTCCAACCCTCGTTTTGTGATTTTTAATATGTGTTGCAGGAGGTTCAGAAGGTAAAGGAAAAGGGAAAATGTGATATTTTCCTGCATGCATATTTGGTAGAAGATTTGGCTATGCTATGTATAATTTTATTAGAAGAATGTGGAATAGTACAAGAATTTGTATTTTGAATTTTTGGATCATGTATTCTATACTGGTAGATTCTTGTACTAAGGGACCTATGTGGTGTACAAACATGTATTTCTTATGAAATTTAGATGGCTTCCTTTCATAGGATGGCTGGTACCTTTCCCTCTTGAACTTTCTTCGTTCATAGGGTTTCTTGATGAAATTTTTCTGAAACTGCTTTGTAATCAAGGCCAGAGATTTGGCAAAGGCTTTGACATCATCTCTGATTCAGATGTTTCTTCTTCAAATTCTGATTCCCCTACCAGTGCTTTCTTTCCTTTCTTCTTATGGTCTCTGGTGGAGGTCCTTGAAACGTCCTTTTCTTCAGTTGCTAGAGCCAGGGGTAAACCGATGGACACCTTTTTCCTCATGATATCGTTCTCTTGTGCAACAAGGGCTTCGTATACGTCATGGAGTGACCAGCCGTCTAAGTCCTAATTTGCTTGAAGGGACATCGACAGTTGTGTCCATTCATCGCCGAGACTTTTAAGGAATAAAACATTGTTTTCTTCCTTTGTTCTGGAGATATCGTTTCGACGACATTGATTAATCAATGTGTTGAAACGATCGTATGTCTTCTGAATCGGTTCATCAGGAAGAGCATTGAAGTTGGTGTATTCGTTGAGACATTGGGCTCTACGATTCTTCTTCGTTTTTACCCCTCCTTCCAATTGGCTTTCCATTTCATCCCATAGTTCCTTGGCTGTGGAACATGCATCAAGAGATTGGAAGATTTCATTGGATATGGCCATGATTATCAGTCTTTTGGCCTTCTTATCGGTCTCAACCCGCTCTATGTCGTCTTCATCCCAATTCTTCTCATCCTTGGGCATGTAGTAGGCAGGAATTTCTGTTGTGGTATTTGTTCCCGGGACTCTTGAAACAAGAGTCTATGGAACATAGGGACCCTCCATGACAGATCGCAGAAGATTTCTGTCCATCCCTTCTAGAAAGTTCACCATCCGTATCCTCCATTGTGGGTACTCTTCTCTTTGAAGAGTTGGAGGTTTGGTGAGGGAACCAACACTATAGGCGGAATTCTAGTTGGCCATTAAGATTTTTAGAAGAGAGAAAAATTACGTTTTTAGAGAAGATATTTTATGAAAAGCGTGAATTAAGAGATTTTTGATGATCGTTTGATTGGAAAAACAATCAATAGGCTCTGATACCAATTGTTGATCGCAGATCTCTCAATAACACTAATAATTAAGTTAAGAATAACCAAATTATAGTGTTTGAATGAATAAAATGATGAACACTCAAGAACAATGTATGAACATTCAAAGAATAATCTTGAGTGCCAAAGATTTCACTTTATTCCAATAATTATAAAAAAAATGTGAAAGTGTCTTGGATTACAATGGGCCTAACCACCTATTTATATAGAAAGCTAATAAGAAGATAACTACATAGTAAGACTATTTAGCTAATCTTCTACTAACAGATAAAGCTTATCTAAAACAAGAATAGACATTAAAGTAAGATAAACTTTGTAGACTCAGCTATTGATTAGTCATCTCCAGCTGTCTTTCAAAGAATATGAGTTCAACCATATCTTCATTGCTTGCTTCTGGTTGAACTGGTGAGGGAAACTCGAAGTGTTATTGCCCAGAGGGGTTATGGAGATGCACTTTCAATCGCATCTCTGGTCAGTTCATCGACCCTCTGGTTGTTCTTCAAACTTAGTCATTTTTCCTTGAAGTCTTCCATCGGCCTTCTGGTTCTTCATCACTTGTTTGTCTTCATTACTTCCATGCATAATACTCATGGGGTCTAACAATCTCCCCCTAAGTAATGAAAGAACAAACATTAACTATTCTAGGAACATTCAAAGTATAAATAAAGAACAGAGGCTATTCTATAGAAAAGCATCTTTTGCGAAAATTTTCGTTGGAAGAAATGATGAATTCTTACATTGATGAAATGGAAATTACAAGACACAAAAAAAAAGATAAGACAACATTTAGGGTCTCCCTTGTGATATTTCCCAAAAACACATGAGTAGTCCTCTATAATCTATGACTGTAGATATCATGTATCAGTCTATGTCCATCGTCTGTTTGCACGTGAGATCTACCCAATCTGTCTCTGATGGCTTTCTGAAACCATTTAAGTGTTTCATTTGAATACTTAAAGGCCTTAGTCAACCTAAAAAATTTCTTTGTTCCAAACTCATTTTTGTATACCAGACCCAGTTCTGGTTGAGTAAGGACAGAGGCAGATCTCTTCTCCTGCAGGCCAATGAAGTCTTCATCAGGTGGAGTGCAGGATAGTCTGTCGATGCCAAGCCGAAGAGCAATCTCGAAGTCACTATTGGCTTGATGTTTCACCAAGGTCTCCATTTTCTGCACGATCGCTCTATTTGCCATCCCAAATCGTATGCCCTAATCCTGTCGTTGAGTCGTGTACGCGTATAGCTCGATCAAGTTATAGGGATTGAGATTGATCAAGTCATTATCATTAAAGACGCTGACCTGACCATAGGCTCGCTCCACTGTGTACACGATGTACTTGATGGCTCGGTTGGCGAAGGTCCTCATTTTGATGTCCATGACCAACCTTATTTCATCATTTGAAAAGAAAGCCCATGGTGGTTGGGTAGTCTGTCTAACAAACCTATGGTGTAGGAGGTTCATGGATTCTGGTGAAAGAAATGGAGGATTGGGAGTCAAACCTTCATCGTGATCATAATTCAGATATTGATGGATGTTCTCCATTATGATTGGCTCCCTCGACGGCATCTCTGGACGTCTCCTGAGCGACTCCATATTTGCTATGATTTCATCGACGACCCCTTGAGGAGGATGCCTTGATGAAGAAGAAACATCCACATGCACCTGGGTTTGTTGGGTTGTGGGTCATGTTTTGGCTAATGGTTGAGAGGGGGATGGTGATAGAAAGGTTTCAGTTGGCTCTGGTTTATTGGGTGCAGGTGGGGTGAGTTCTGGTTCAAGTGGTTGTGTTTGGGTGGTCTCTGGTTCATCGGTTTGAGTTTGGGTTGGAGGTTGTTGTAGTGATGAAAGTTGGGTGATTGTTGGTTAAGGTTGTATAGGTATAGAAGTGAAGGGTTCTGTGGTGCGTGGTGTTGGTGAGGGGGTTAATGGTAGATTTGGAGTTGGTGATGGGGTAAAGGGTAGGTTGGTGGTTGGTGGTGTGGATGGCTCTTTATTGGTCAATGAACTCAACTCGATGGGTTCTTGGGGATTGTCGAGAGGAACATGTACTTTATGTACATCTTCAGAAGGTTGAGCCTCTGGTTCCCTCACTTGGGTTCCTTAGGTTGTGGGTGGTGGTTGTTCTTGTGTTTGGGGTGGTGGTGATCGTGCAACGGATTCCATGTGTTGAGCAGCCACGGCCTAGTTCTCCCCCTCATGAGGTCCAAGACCTTGATCATCGGGGTTTG
The DNA here is from genome assembly GCF_001531365.2 of Cynara cardunculus var. scolymus. Classification (NCBI taxonomy): domain Eukaryota; kingdom Viridiplantae; phylum Streptophyta; class Magnoliopsida; order Asterales; family Asteraceae; genus Cynara; species Cynara cardunculus. Next base: position 26,032 of record NW_020201752.1, read on the forward strand.
GGTTCTCATGTCGTGGCCTTTTGTGTGGGCGGCTACTGGAGCACGAAGCTCTGCTCCTCTTCCTCTTTTTCTCCTTTCTGAAGGACGCAAGATACGCCTTCAGGGCTTGTTGTCTTTGGCTCTCCTCTATTGAGTGAAGGAGATAGTTGGTGTGTGCTTGTTGATCGGCAAGGCTCTGGGAGAGAGCCTTGGTTGGTTATGCAGCATGATGAATGAATTTTGCACTTATCTCATTGAAGGATGAGACAAGTGCCTTCGACAGGGCCCTTAGATCGGCCCTGGTTGCGTATTCCATGGCGGAGGTGGAGGCAGGTGGGGGCATGGAGGTGGATGTAGATGGTGGAATGGGAATGTTGGCGATGATATTCCTCACCTCTGCAGTGAAGGAAAAAAAGGCTTCATCGAAAGATGGGCCTGCAGAGGGGGGTGGGGGAGGAGGTGGTTGGGGTATGTTGGCTAATATGGTAGTTGGGAGGGTAGTGACGGTGTTTTGCATGGTGGTCATTAGATTGGAGAGGGCGGCGAGGGTTTCATCGATTGATGATGTTGGTGGTGGGGTTGGTTGAGGGATGTGGGAGACTATGGTGGCTGGAAGAGTGTTGAGGGTTTGGAGGATGGTGTTTTTGTGGGTGGTGATGGAGGCTAAGGTCTCATCGATCGCAGTTGCCTGGGCCGTGAGGGTGGCGATGGAGTGAATGATGAGTTGGTTTCTTTGGGTGGCAAGGGCAGAGGATGTGTTATGGTGTTGGGTGACTATTTTTTGTAGCATTTGGAGACGGGTTGTGTTGTCTCGGGTTTGGGTTTCAAGGGTTGCAAGGGACTGTCAAAGGGGGGTGAGGTCGATGGATGGAGGGTTGTCGACAATCCCTTGTATGATGAGTTTTAGGTCTTCCAAGGACCGCTGGATCAAGTCTACAAAGGCTTGGAACTCAGCCTTTGTGACCAGATCAACCACATTGGTAACCCCTGCAGCAACGGATGCTGCAGGTTGAGCCTCGGCTCTAGAGGCGTCTTCAATGCCATGTGAAAATATAGGCCTTGAAGGACTTCCACCAAGTCCTTGATAGCCCTCTAGTGAGGAGATATCTCTTGATGTTGCAACAGCTTCTTCTTCTTCCTCGGCATCAGAGGCCAGGTAAGAGAAGTAAGTGTGTTTCCCCTTCGCTAGATCAAGTATCGAAGGGGTGGGTTGTGCATGAATAGGAGATTGCTTTTAACGATCTTGTGGGTCATCAATGCCAGAAACAACACATGCTTCTGGGTGTGTGGAGGGTAGTGGCGAGCCATAAGGCGAAGTGGCTCTTATTTCTTCATCGCCTCTCTGTTGAGAGAGGGGCAATTGATGGTGAGGTTCCTTGGCCTCATCATCTCCAGAGGCCCGAAGAATGGCCTCTGGATAGCTGGCTGGGTGAAGGATAGGACTGGGTCGTCCATGTTCAATACCCCTTTAGCCTTGATCGCCAGAGGTGGTGGTGGTGGTTGCCCTTTGGGTAGTAGGGATGGGAATTGTATGTGAAGGGCCAGGGGATGCACGAGGAGTGTCATCTTCATCATCCAATGAAAACGACTCATGTGCTCCCTCGTTGGTGTCAGGGGACGGCTCTAAGTGCTCTGGGTAGCTGCCCTCGGTTCTTGGGATAGCAGAGAGTGTTCATACTTCTGCTATATCTCAGACGTCTCTGGTATGACGCTGAGCATGGCGCGTGAGACTGTCCTCTCCATGGTGTAGCCTTCCTTGGAGATCTTTGGTTGATGGCCGTTCATCAAAAACTGTGGAGTATACGGTTCATCGACAGGCAGATCATGTCTTCTCATCACATCCCTTATGAAGAGAGCGAGGAATCGAGGGAAGAAGACGAAGGTCAATGGCTTTCCTGCGGACTTGAGCTTACACTTCTTGACTACTGCTGCATGGATTTCATTATAGATGAGAAAGTCGTAGTCCAGCGGTAGGTTGAAGAAAAGGCCATACATTATTGTCATGATGTTGATGTTGCCTTGATCCATCAACCCCAGTTTTCAGGTAAGGGCTCTGTTCAATATGGAAAAGAACATGTTCCACATTGGGGGCAAGAACTGCATCTTGAAGTCGGAGGCATTGCGTAGGTCACGTTTGTAACCTAGCATCCTCATGAAGCGAAGGATGTCGAAACTTGTGGGTGGCTCGGCGTAGTGGTCAATGCCGAGTTCTTGGCGTGTAGGGATGCAAAAGACTTTAGAGACCTTTGCTCGGGAGATCTTGACGGAGCAAACCATATCGTTTTGAGCGTCTATGTCCCCCATGATTCCACGGCTTTGGGGGTATAATTCACAACTTTGCCAATATTGTTGGACGTACTTGAGAGGTACGCCATTGTCTGTTAGTGTCAAGGCGGGTTGGAGGATGCAGTTTTGGAAAAACTCGATCATAATGGCAAACCTGTCTTCAAATAGGTTGGTGCGTAAGTCGATCGCGTGATTGTTTGGCTTGATAGGGTGGAAAACCAGTGCACGACTGTCTGCGCCGGTTGATTGCACGTGGCTATTGTTGCTCGATTCATGAGAGGCGAAAGAAGCCATTGTTAGGAAAGTTGCAGGTATTGTGTTTTGCTATTCGTCTTTGTTCTTTGAAGGTTTTGGAAGCGTAAAGGAGAAAGTGTTGGAGAAGAAGGGTATTTATAGGTGGAGAATGGGAAACGGTTTTGAAGGAATAATATATTAAAAGGGTAATGATTATGGTGGTAGACGTTTGGCAAAAAGGTGATTTGGTGGGGATCGTGGGCCGTCTTGACGGTACTGTGCCATTAATGTGGGAGGACACGTGTCGTCATGGGGAGGGTGGATGGGTAATGTGAAGAGGTTTTATGGGGAACAGGCTGTAAATGTGGCAGGCTTTTGTGTAAGAGACGGTTGGATTATTTGGAATAATTAAATAATTATTCCAAATAATAACTCTTGAAATAGCAAAAAAAAAATATGTAAAAAATCCATCTCATTGTAAGATTAATACTAATTACGAAGTTTTGGTCTTCTAAAAACCCATATTGTATAGTTTTTAGTCACAAAAGCTGCAATTTTGTATAATCTTAAAAAGGTTTTCAATTAAGATGGGTTTTTGAAAGAAAATTTTCTCATGGAACCAGAGGAGCTCTGGTTGGTCATGAGTCATTGGATGGGGAACAAGAGGTCTCTGGTTTAGAGTGATGAACAAGTTTATCGATGGAAAGTTGGGTTGTATGAATGATGAGCCTTGGTTAGTCAAACCAGAGGCTCTAGTTAAACATGGACAACCCGTTATGTAGGACCAGAGGTCTCTGGTTTAATACATATGATTTATTCATCTTTTATATTGCATTTTTGGTGTCTAGAGGCTCTGGATAGTAGAACCAGAGGCTCTGGGATGGAAAATGCATATTTTATGCAATGGAAACTCTTTATGAGGAATGAAAAACTCCCCTTAAAATGATGCATGGGAAGGAGATTTTGAGTTTAAAACTCCCGCTTGAACAAATAAGTAGGTTCATTTTGATGACCAGAGGCTCTGGTCTATACAACCAGAGGCTCTAGATGTGAAGGATGATGAAAAGTGATATGAAATGTGGCTAAGTATGAGAATAGATATGAAATAGAGTGGGTCTTTGAGACTAGAGGGCTCTGGTTCCAAAGACAACAAATCCAGAGGCTCTGGTTGTAAAGGTGACTAAAAATAGTTATGAAAGAATGGTAAAGTATATGCAAAATGGTATGAAAAGATGGAGCCTCTGAGACCAGAGGGCTCTGGTTGCAAAGACGATGCAAAGAAATATGAAAAAAAATTTGGTTAAGTGCATGTATGTGGTGGTAGAATGGATGTGCCTTTGAGACCAGAGGGCTCTGGTTTCAAAGACTTTGAATCCAGAGGCTCTGGTCTGTAGAGCCAGAGGCTCTGGTTGAGAAAAGAGTAGTTAGTGAAAAAGTTCACAAAGTATAAGCTTTGGACCAGAGGTCTCTGGTGCCTAAGGATGATGGATAATGACGTAATTACATGTATGAATGATCAAGGAAGTCCAAGTTCGAGACCAAAGTGGCTCTGGTCTCAAAGAATTGGAATCCAGAGGCTCTGGTCTATACAACCAGAGGCTCTGGTTTGGAGGGGAATACTTGCTGAGAAAATACCAAGTATTTGCTTTGGACCAAAGGTCTTTGGTTCCAAAGTGATCTGAAGACATAGAACAAGTAGAAGGTGAAGTAACATGAGTTTCAGTATGAGTTGTACCTTTAGCATTGGAGACTTCATGTTCTTCATCGGTTCTGGAAGTGGATTTTGTAGTAGGTGCAAGTCCAGAGGTTACTTCTTCTTCGATGATGTCTTCAAATAATTGAACTAACTATCATTCATTGGATTTGCCAAGTGATTAATCAGATGATCTTCTTTGAAGTTCGAGTCCTGAACTGTTGTGTCAAGAAGTCATTGGTGTAGAGTCATCAAAGGACACATTGATGCTTACTATTACAATCTTGGTCCTTTTGATGTAGACTCTGTAGGCTTTTGCGGTTTGAGAGTGTCCCAGAAAGATTTCTTCATCAACTTTCTTGTCGAACTTGCCAAGATATTCCCTATCATTGAGTACAAAGCATTTGCACCCAAAGACATGGAAATACTTGACATTTGGTCTTCTCTGATTGATGAGCTCATAGGGTGTCCTCTGGTGCCTCTTATTGAGGATGGACCGATTCTGGGTGAAGCATGAAGTAGAAATTGCTTCAGCCCAGAAGGTGATGGGCAACTCCGATGAAGCAAGCATCGTCCTTGCTGCTTCCACAAGGGTTCTGTTCCTTCGTTCTACCACTCCATTTGGTTGTGGGGTTCTGGCTGCTGAAAAGTTTTGTGTGATGCCTTCATTGATTAGGTATTCATCGATTTTGGCATTTTTGAATTCAGTTCCATTGTCGCTTCTAACTTTAATGAGTTTTCGTTGTAGAAGGACTTGTATTCTTTTCATCACACCAATGAGTAGGTCAGGAACATCTGATTTCTTCTTCACAAACTTAACCCAAGTATATCTGGAGTATTCATCAACGAGTACCAATATGTACTTCTTTTTTGAGAGGCTTTGTGTAGATATGGCCCACAAAGGTCAATATGGATCATATCCAAGGGCTTGGTGCAGGAGGTTTCTGACTTTGTTCGGTGAGAGGCCCGTTTTAGTTTTCCCATCTCGCAGGCTGAGCATAGATGATCCTATTCAAAGTTGAGGTTAGGAATCCCCTTGACCAGTTTTTGTTTGGCTAGCTTTCTTAAGACATCAAAATTCAGGTGTGAGAACTTCTAGTGCCATAGCCAATTTTCATCTCTTTTATGGGATACAAGGCAAATGGTGTCTTGTCCCTCAGAGGATTGAAAATCCAGAAGATAGAGATTCCCTTCTCTTTTGGCCTTGATGATGGTTTGATCGGGCTTTGCTTCAATGATACAGAAACCTTTGCAGAATCTGACTTCAAGACCCTTAACGTAGAACTAGCTTATGCTTAGTAAGTTGTGCTTCAACCCTTCAACATAAGCCACTTTGCTGATGGAGATGTTGCCTTTGATGAGAGTTCTGTATCCCTTGATGGTTCCCTCACTGTTTTCTCCAAAAGTGACAGAGCCTCCAGATTTCTCGATGAAGGAGGACAACTGACTTTTGTCACCAGTCATGTGCCTAGGCAACCTTAATCCATGTATCATGGCTGCACATGCTGGTCCTGCAAGACAAGTTAAAAGGTTTTAGGTACACATTTCTTAATGGGTCCACGTTTATTAGTAGGAGATACCTCTCTCTTTTCATCAAACTTAGCCTTTGTAGGCTTGGGTTTGTTAGCATTTCCCTTGCCCTTGGACTTGGGCTTTTTCACGTTTTCATTGGATTTAACTTTATAGCGATAAACGTGTTGGGAGAATATGCAGCGATGTGTCAACATGTGATTCCTCAGGTTTTGTAAAAGAGCTAAACATTGACAATCATTATTCTTTGGGAGAATATGCAGCGATGTGTCAACATGTGATTCCTCAGGTTTTGTAAAAGAGCTAAACATTGACAATTATTATTCTTTGGACATGAATGTTTAACGTTATTTTTATTCGCTAAAAATGAAGAAGTAAATGTAGGGGATGTAAATCATGTCCTAGCATCGACTGTTTTTACAAACTTCCTATCTAGTTCAGATTTTTTATTTGAAGTGGTCTTTGTGTTTACTTCTTTTTCTCCTGAGTAGGGACTGCTTTTCTTCAACTGAATGAGAGGAAAAATGGTGGTTAGATTTCTCAGAGGCAGGCCACTTCTATTTTTGCTCACGAGTAAACTTAATGAACTTAGAAGATATGCTTGGGCCTTTTGAGTTATCATTGGCAGATTTGATATTTCTCAGTTTTCCCTTTCCTTTATCTGAAGATTTCATCGATGGAGGAATACTAGATTTCATTGAGGGTTTGAAGTTTTGAGGCTTCTTATTCTCAATGATCTTTGGTGATTTACAGATCATCTCTTCTTCAGATTCGGAATCGAGAAAGTCTCTTGCTGATTTCTCGAAATCAAAATTAGCATGGATGTTCGAGGAAGGTGTGGGCTCAGAGGTTCATGCTCCAGAGTGATCTGCTTGAGGATTCTCTTTTTCATCAACAGTACTTGCTGATGAAATGAGATTGACAACCAGAGACTCTGGTTTAACCATAAGGTTTCCATCGGTCTCTGATTTGGAGGTGTCGTTCCTTTCATCAGAATTCTTACATGTACTGCTCTCGTACACCACGTTTTCAAAATCATGTCTTAATATGACAGTTTTTCCATCGACTTTAACTCTTTTAAAATTTGCTTTTGGTTTCGGGATAAAGTCGGGTTTTTGAATGCATCCAAGTTTGAAAGTGGATTCAAGGGTTGATATATTTGATTCGATGAAAGAGTCCAATTCATTGAATCCAATCCCTTGAGTGTCCGTTTGACCGGTTAATTTTTCGTACACATCTTGGGCATCCTTCAATTTCTTCATCAGAAGTTCATTGGTTTGAAGCTTCTGGTGAAGAATCTCTCTTTCTTTTTGGAAGAAATCTTTGAGAGCCACTAAGTTCAGTCTCTCTGCCTCGAATTCTTTTAAGGCCTTAGTTTTCATTTCTAAGTCTTTGGTTACTCGCTTGTTTATTTCCAGAAGTTTTTCATCCTCTGATTTTTTAAGCGCGGCGATGCGAGTCTTTTTTTCATGAGATCAGCCTTTTCTTCAGTTAGAAGATCAGTCTCTCTTTTATAAAAACTGACTTCTTTTTTCGCTTTAAGTCTTTCAAATTTTTCAAAATTTAATTTTTCTTTTAATTTTAAAAAGTCCTCTGAAAGCTTTATTACCGTTAACTCTAGCTCAGATGGAGCCGAGTTGGTTTCATTGATAGTAGATTGACATACCTGATCATCAGTGTCAGAGGCTGATTCGGCAACCAATGTGGCCATCAGACAGATGAGTGTTTTGTCTTCTTCATCGGATGAAGAATCAGACACCTAGTTTTCTTTCTCAGCCATCAGGCTTTGCTCTCTAGGATTGTACTTGTATTTATTCTTGTAATAGTCAGCATCCTTTACCAGTCGTCCTCTGCATTCTTTGGAAAAACGACCGATTTTTCCGCACCTGAAGCAGCGGAGGACATTTTTCCTTCCATCTTTGTCCTCTTTCTTTTCCTCTCTTCTATCTTCTCTACTGACTTCTCTCTCTTCTCTTCCATCTCTTCTGTCTTCCCTCAGATGAAATTTAGATGGCTTTCTTTCATAGAATGGCTGGTACCTTTCCCTCTTGAACTCTCTTCGTTCATAGGGTTTCTTGATGAACTTTTTCTGGAACTGCTTTGTAATAAAGGCCAGAGATTTGGCAATGGCTTTGATATCATCATCTGATTCAGATGTTTCTTCTTCAGATTCTGATTCCACTACCAGTGCTTTCTTCCCTTTCTTCTTATAGTCTCTGGTGGAGGTCCTTGAAACATCCTTTTTTTCAGCTGCTAGAGCCAGGGGTCCACCGATGGACACCTTTTTCTTCATGATATCGTTCTCTTGTGCAGCAAGCGTTCCGTATACGTCATGGAGTGACCAGCCGTCTAAGTCCTGATTTGCTTGAAGGGACATCGACAGCTGTGTCCATTCATCGTCGAGACTTTTAAGGATTAAAACATTGTTTTCTTCTTTTGTTCTGGAGATATCGTTTCAACGACAATGATTAATCAATGTGTTGAAACGATCATATGTCTTATGAATCGGTTCATCAGGAAGAGCCTTGAAGTTGGTGTATTCGTTGAGACATTGGGCTCTACGATTCTTCTTCGTTTTTACCCCTCCTTCCAATTGGCTTTTCAGCTCATCCCATAGTTCCTTGGCTGTGGAACATGCATCAAGGGACTGGAAGATTTCATTGGGTATGGCCATGATTATCAGACTTTTGGCCATCTTGTCGGTCTCAACCCGCTCTATGTCGTCTTCATCCTAATTCTTCTCATCCTTGGGCATGTAGTAGGCAGGAATTTTTCTTGTGGTATTTGTTCCTGGGACTCTTGGAACAAGAGTCTATGGAACATAGGGACCCTCCATGATAGATCGTAGAAGATTTATGTCCATCCCTTCTAGAAAGTTCACCATCCGTATCCTCCATTATGGGTACTCTTCTCTTTGAAGAGTTAGAGGTTTGGTGAGGGAACCAACACTATAGGCGGAATTCCAGTTGCCCATTAAGATTTTTAGAAGAGAGAAAAATTACGTTTTTAGAGAAGATATTTTATGAAAAGCGTGGATTGAGAGATTTTTGATGATTGTTTGATTGGAAAAATAATCAGTAGGCTCTGATACCAATTGTTGATCCCAGATCTCTCAATAACAGTAATAATTAAGTTAAGAATAACCAAATTATAGTGTTTGAATGAATAAAATGATAAACACTCAAGAACAATGTATGAACATTCAAAGAATAATCTTGAGTGCCAAATATTTCACTTTATTCCAATAATTATAAAAAAACCTAAAAGTGTCTTGGATTACAATAGGCCTAACCACCTATTTAGCTAATCTTCTTCTACTAGCAGATAAAGCTTATCTAAAACAAGGATAGACATTAAAGTAAGATAAACTTTGTAGACTCAGCTGTTGATTAGTCATCTCCAGCTGACTTTCATAGAATATGAGTTCAACCATATCTTCATTGCTTGCTTCTGGTTGAACTGGTGAGGGAAACTCCAAGTGTTATTGCCCAGAGGGGTTATGAAGATGCACTATCAATCGCATCTCTGGTCAGTTCATCGACCCTCTGGTTGTTCTTCAGACTTAGTCATTTTTCCTTGAAGTATTCCATCGGCCTTCTGCTTCTTAATCACTTGTTTGTCTTCATTACTTCCATGCATAATACTCATGGGGTCTAACAAATAGCCCGTCTAGAATCTGAGGGAAGAGAGGAATCATCCATAAATCTTCCAACGAGTACTTCTGGAAATACAGGTCGAGGAAGAACTTGAGGAAGAGGTTGAGGGAGAAGTCAGTCTCAGGGAAGGGGTCGGGCTGAGATGCATTCTGAATATGAAGAATCCCATTCTGTAAATATTTCGGAAAGATCGATGCCACACCCATAATATATAACCAGAGATATGCTGGCGGAAGTAATGGGAAAGTTACGGGAAACTTTAACATATCTTATGGGAATACCGACTAGAGTGGAAACGGAAAGGGTGGAAGTTCATCCCTCTATTCCGGTTACTCATAACAAGGAAGGAGATATCAAGATGTTCTTGGCATGCAAACCGCTAACTTTCTCTGGAGAAAGGAATCCAGTAAAAGCAATGTGTTGAATCAAGGAGATTGAATCTGTATTCGGTGTCCGGAAACTATGAAGTCCAATTTGTTGTATCAGTGTTAAAGTCAAATGCTTTGTTTTGGTGGGAAGTGGAATCGTTGGCCAAAACAGATGTTTTACAGACTTTATCTTGGACAGAATTTGTGAATCGATTCAAGGATCAGTTCTGCCCAAAGATAGTTGTACGACAAATGGAAGAAGATTTCTTGAAGTTGGAATAGGGAAACGGGACAGTTCGAGAGTATACTGAGAAGTTTATTGAATACTCTCGGTTTGCTGAACATTATATTTCATCGGAATCCAGGAAGGTGGAAAGGTATATCTAGGGGTCGAAACCCTCAATCAGAGAATTTGTAATTGCTATGAATCCCAATACCCTCTCACTAACTGTGGATGCGACAGAAGTTACGGAACAAAATAAAAATCGACAATCGGAGGGTAAAGTTGTTGAGAAAAGAAAATGGGAAGGGCCTTCATCAAATTTTCGAGGGCCAAAAGCAGTAAGATATGATAATAGAACTAAACAAAAGGGCGGTGAGAAAATCTGTTCACAATGCCGACAGGTTCATCAAGGTGAATGTAAGATGAACCCAATGAAGTATTATAATTCTGGCGAGGCGGGCCATTTGTCAAGGAGTTGCCCAGCCAACAAAAGATGTTTTAATTGTAATTCCCTAAATCATATTCGACCAAACTTTCTGTTGTTGAAAACTCCGCAATTAACTATGGGGAGTAACGTGTCGGGTACTCGGGGAAGACCTACTGTAATTAGAGAAGTGCAAGGAGGGGCACGGGGACAGTCCTTCCAGATGACAAAGAATGAGTCAGAGGCATTGCTAGATGTAGTAACAGGTACCTGTTAGGACTGAAAATCAATATTAAATTGTATTCGTCTTGAAAGATAAAATTGTCTATAATTGTAAAAGTCATCGTGTTTGACTTTTCTTATATAGGTTTGACTTTGACTATGTTTAGAAGTTTGACCCTATAAATAGGGTGATGTCTTTGTAAATCTTAGAGAGAGCTCATTGTAAATTTTGATACGTAAAGAAAGGTTTGACTAAGAATTCTGGTGTTGACTTTCTCTCTCAACACTTATGAATGTTCTTAAAGAAATATTCAGATCTGCCATTGTTATGAAGATTGCTTGAAGATTGATCATTGTAGTCGGACTCACACCTTTCTTCTGAATTCAATATGTGCTAAGGTGTTATTTGACTCTGGTGCAAACTTTTCGTTTGTATCACCCTCGTTTGCTCAAATTGCATGTTTGAATTATGTGTTACTTGATGACGAATTAGTAGTTGATACTGCTAATAGTCAAGAATTTGTTACTAGTGTATTCAATAACTGCATTATTGTTATTGAGGGTTGTGAGCTACCGATTCGGTTATTTCCTATGTCGATTAAAGAATTTGATGTAGTAGTGGGTATGGACTGGTTGGCAGAGTATCAGGCCAGTATTGTTTGCAATAAAAAAATGATCATAATCATTTTGCCGGACCAAGGAATAGTCGTTATATATGGTGATCGTCAGAGTCACCATACTAGTCTCTTAACTGTGATAAAAGCCCAAAAATGTATCCGGAAGAAGTATCAGTGATGTTTGGCATATGTGATTGATGTGAAGAAATAGAAAGGAAAAGAGGAATCGATTTCGATTGTTAATGAATATCCGGAAGTCTTTCCAAAGGATTTGTTTGGATTACCACCAGATAAAGAAAATCGATGGGGGCAGCACCAATAGCTAAGGCACCGTACCAGTTGGCTCCGTTAGAACTGAAGGAATTAGTTGCTCAGTTGAAAGATTTAACTAATAAAGGATTCATTCGACCCCGCACATCACCTTGGGGTGCTCCGGTTCTATTTGTTAAGAAGAAAGATGGATCTATGCGAATGTGTATAGATTATCGTGAATTGAACAAGTTGACAGTCAAGAATAAGTATCCTTTGCAAAGGATTGATGACTTGTTTGATCAACTGGTGGGAACGAGTTATTTCTCCAAGATTGATTTAAGGTCAGGGTATCATCAGCTTAAAATCAGGGAGGAAGACATCGCTACAACAGCTTTCTGAACTAGGTACGGGCATCACGAATTCTTAGTTATGCCATTCGGCTTAACTAATGCACCCGCAGCCCTTATGGATTTAATGAATAGGGTATGTAAGGAATATCTTGATAAATTCGTTATTGTATTTATCGATGATATTCTTATATACTATAAGACCGAAGAGGAACACGCAGAACATCTTCGTGTGAATTCTGGTTAAAAGAAGTTCAATTTTTCATGTTATCTCAGAAGCAGGGGTGAAGGTAGATCCAACTAAAATAGAAGCAGTTGAAAAGTGGGAAGCCTCGAAAACTCCTTCTGAAGTCCGAAGCTTTTTGGGTTTGAAAGGCTATTACAGCAAATTTATTAAATATTTTCCTAAAATAGATGTGCTATTGACCAAATTGACTGGGAAGAACGTCAAATTTCAGTGGAAGGAAGAACAACAAGAGGCTTTCCAACTGTTAAAAGATCATATCTGCAGTGCACCAGTGTTGATCGTACCAGATGGATTAGAAAATTTTGTAGTATACAGTGACGCCTTGAAACTAGGATTGGGATGTGTTTTGATGCAAAGAGGAAAGGTGATTTCTTATGCGTCAAGGCAACTGAAGGATCATGAGAAATAGTATCCAACTCATGATATGGAATTGGTAGCCGTAGTGTTTGCTCTGAAAATTTGGAGACATTACCTTCTGGGAACAAAGTGCCAGATTTATACTGATCATAAAAGTCTGCAGCATTTGTTCAGCCAGAAAGAATTGAATAAGCGACAGCGTCGGTGGATTGAACTTGTTAATGATTATGATTGTGAAATCCTCTACCCCCCAGGAAAAGCCAATGTGGTAACTGACGCATTGAGTAGGAAAGAAAAGAGCGAAACTATTAAAGTCGTGGCAATGAGAATAAGTTTAGTTCCTGATATTCATAAAGAGATTATATGATGTCAGAAAGAAGCCATGAAAGAAGAATTTGTCAAGTTAGAAAAGTTGGGTAAGATGATTTCAACTCTGAAACCGAACAATGAAGGAATTATGTGCTTTCAAGGGTGAATTTAGGTACCGTGTTTTGGAGATATCTGTAATACTATATTAAATGAAAGCCAAACTCTATTCATCCAGGTACTAATAAGATGTACAGGGCTTTGAAACCTTTTTATTGGTGGCCCGGATTGAAGAGGGACATTGCCAGATATGTAGAACAATGTATAACATGTCTACAGGTAAAAATTGAGCACCAAAAGCCATATGGAAGTCTTCAATCTTTGGAGATTTCTGTCTGGAAATGGGATCACATTACAATGGATTTCGTCATGAAATTACCTCCAACTCCAAAGGGGTATGACGCGATCAGGGTAATTGTTGATCGCCTATCTAAATCTGCGCATTTTCTACCTATAAAAGAGAATTACTCTTTAGAAAAGCTGGTTCAGGTTTATAATAAATATATTGTAACTAGGCACGGAGTTCCACTATCTATTATCTCTGATAGAGATAGTTGTTTCAGTTTAAAGTTCTAGGAAAGTTTGCAGCAAGCTTTGGGGTCTGAAATCCGACTAAGTACAGAATATCATCCGCAAACTGACGGGCAGAGTGAAAGGACTACCCAGACTCTTGAGTATATGTTGTGAAGTTGTGTTATAGACTTTGGGGGATCATGGGAAGATCATTTGCCACTGATAGAATTTGCATACAATAACAGTTACCATTCCAGCATCCAAGCGGCACCATATGAAGTATTGTATGGACGTAAGTGTTGAACGCTGTTATGTTGGAACGAGGTAGGAGAAAGACAGTTAATGGGTCCTGAGATTGTTTAAGAGACTTCTGAAAAGATTGAACAGATCTGTGAAAGAATCACAACAGCACAAGACCGCCAGAAAAGTTTTGTTGATAATCGACGAAAGCCGATAGAGTTTAGTATAGGTGATCTTGTAATGTTAAAAGTTTCTCCATGGAAAGGTGTTATTAGATTCGGAAAGAAGGGTAAGCTCAGTCCAAGGTATATTGGGCCTTTCAGAATTTGTAAATGAATTGGGCCAATGGTGTACCAGTTAGAGCTACCAGAAGAACTAAGCCTGATCTATAACACTTTTCACGTATCGAACTTACAAAAATGTTTAGCTGATCCGAGTCTAGTTGTACCGCTTCCAGAGGTTAAACTGGACAGTAAGCTGAACTTTGTGGAAACACCAGAAGCCGTGATTGACCGAAAAATCAGGGTGTTGAGGAACAAAGAAATCAATCTGGTTAAAGTACAGTGGAAGTTTCACAAAGGATCAGAAGCAACTTGGGAATTGGAAGCAAAAATGAGATTCGAGTATCCATGGCTCTTTGATTAAAGGAATTCCAGGACAAAATTCTTTTGGGAGGTGGATAATGAGATAACTGGATCCTGGTTATCACTCCAGGTAATTAATATGTGATTATTTGTTAAATGATTATGTGACAGTATGATAAATTGTTATATTTGATCATGCTAGTATGTGAAATTATATGCATAAATGAGTATGCATTTAATATGTGGGTATAATTATATACATCATAAAGTTCATGCATAGGTGTGTATATGTATATGAGTTTACATGCATGCATGGATGATTTTAGATGTAACCATGGATGTGGGTGAAAGCTGTAGTAGCCGACCTTCCTATTAGAGAAGGGTATAAAAGGAGGGTTAGCTTTCATTTGCACTTTTCTTGCCATTCTCAAAGATAGTGTGCGATTTAAGAGAAGGAAGGGTTGACCGGATTATTTTCAATCGAATTCAAGAAGTGATTCTCAAAAGTATTTTCAAAAGGTGAGTGGTTAAATGCTTTCAAAATACTTTGAATTGCCTATTAAATGAAGTTTTGAAAGTTTACTGGACTTACCTTTAGATCGGATAAGGCGTTGTCCGATTTATCTCTAAATCGCCTATAGTGTTGTTCGATTTAGAATTATTAAGAATTCGATATATTTAAATCGCTCAGCATGATTGTCCGGATTGATAAATCGGACAAAAGGGTTGAACGGTTAAAGGATTCATCGGACACATGTTGACCGGTGTAGCCTTAAATCGAGCATAGTGGTATGCAATGTAATGTGTTAGTGAGATTTGAGAATTGTAAATGGATTAAGAATATTGAACGGAGAAGTAGGAATACGACTAAAAGGTGACCGGTTTATTTAAATCGGACAAAGTCTTGAGTGTGTGTTGTCCGGATTAATACATCGGACAGGGTTTAAAGAGTTGATCGGATTAATAAACCGGACAAGGACTAGTGTTGTCCGGATTAGTAAATCGGATAAAGTGAGTAGTGTTGTCCGGATTGCATAAATCGGTCAAGATTGTGTTCACCGGATTGTGCATTGACTTATGTATTATTCATATAATCATCATTTTGATATTCTTTTAAAAAGAATGGGAATTTTTTATAAACATGATTTTGAAATGATGATATTCCATTGGAACATTTATGACTACGGTATGTTCTAATTGGAATTGTTTTGTAAAATGTTTTGATGAGGAAATATGGGTGGAATATAAAGGAGAGATGTACCATGGGATAAGGGTGGCATATCAAGGAGAGGTGTACCATGGGATAAAGGTGGCATATCAAGGAGAGGTGTACCTTTGGATATAAGGGTGGCATTTGTATGTGCGATGTGTAATATAACTCTTACTATTATATCCTTTAAGATTACTGTGGTCTGGAATCTTTATTTCTTTGTGACTTAAAGGTTTAGGATCAGGGTTCTTATTGGAAATCATAGTACGGACGTTATTGAGGAAAAATAACAGGTTTGGCCTGAAACATTGAATAAACCTTGTTTAATTAAAAAGGTTTAAAAGCGGCATTCTAATAAATCTGGTTAGTACACACCTATTTGGGTTTTGATGTGTTATTTGAAAGCTGAGAGTTTGGCTTGAAAAAAAATGGAAAGCTACTAGTAATATGTTCTTACTTGTTCATATATTTGTTATATATATGAAAATTTATTTTATATAAAGTTTTGGTGATATTCACCTTGCAATAACATAAAAGGGTAACTCACTAGACCTTTTGGTCTAACCCTCATTTTGTGATTTTAAATATGTGTTGCAGGATGTTCAGAAGGCAAAGAAGAAGGGAAAATGTGATATTTTCCTGCATGCATATTTGGTAGAAAATTTGGCCATGCTATGTATAATTTTATTAGAAGAATGTGGAATAGTACAAGAATTTGTATTTTGAATTTTTGGACCATGTATTCTGTACTGGTAGATTCTTGTACTAAGGTACCTATGTGGTGTACAAACATGTATTTCTTATGTATGAAGTATATGTTACATGCAATGAATGATATGGGTGTTACAATATGTCATCGGATCACCCAATTATTCTTCAAAAGTTAAAAATGTTTCGGTCAATAAAGCTGATTTTGTTTCGTCTCGTAAGTCTGTTGTTTCTAACTCTATTCTTCCTTGCATTGTGAGAACCACTAATGATCTAATCAATCTTAGCAAGAGAAGAATCATGTGCTCAACATACATAACTACAGACTTTGTTAACAGGAAAAGGTACAACAGGTGGTATGGAGACAACAGCTATCAGAGGAGTTGGAATAATTATAGTAGGTATGATAACAATTGGTATGGATCCTATTGTATATATGATCAACCTGTTAAAAGTGCTAAAAAGAATTCATCTAATAAGAATAGATGGGTTGGAAGTTACAATATTCCTCAACCAGATACTAACAAAGAAGGACCCAAGTTCGTCCGGGTACCAAAATCTGTTTGATTTGATTTTGTAGGTGTGTCATTACTATGCTGATCAGAAAATCATGTGTATGATGCACTAATACAGGGGAGTTTGTAATCTGTCCAAACGAGGTTTCTAAACACTCAGTTTAGGACCTGCACTTAATTGAATATGGCCTATGAGCAACATAGTTTTGGACCCGAGCCAAAATGTTTCCATTTTTTTTTTGAGCTGAAATGAAATACTACTGAAATCTATTTTCTAGGGGGAGTCGCTGGAAAAAAATTAATAAATGTGTTTGGAAATTGAAATGATTTCTGAAACGAGTACATTCTCTGAGCAGGTATTTCCTGAGATTTTACTTGCGTAATTTCTCATTGTACATAATTACAATACATGTTTCAGCTATTCTTCAAATCGTTMTTATCACGTCTCTTAAATAAAAATTATTTTCGGTGATAATACACTCGTTTGTAATCAAATTTGTTTTCTGATTTTTTTACTTTGATTGATACATATTTCCTTATTCTTTGGTTATCAGAATCTGTAAACTTGTACTTACAGATCTTCATTCATTTCTTTCACATTCGTTGAATAATTTGTATTGAACATCACTCCTTGATTGTTGTTTGTGCTTAAACGCTATATTTTTCTTGATCAATTTTTATCAGATCATTTGAGCATTATTTGCAATAATATTTTGATCAAACCATTTGTGATCAATTAAACATACTGTTATATTTTAGGAGGGACTAAGTGCTTTACAGAAATACCTCAATGGAATGTCAAAACCGACAAACATACCCATAAGGACAACCATATCTGAGTGAGCTTAAACTCAGAAAGGGTTTGCGTGCATAGCTTAAAATGAAAAAGAGAGGGGTAGTTGTTGTGAGCCAAAAGACGAGATTTGTGTCAGGATTAAAAGATCAAAAGAATCCTGTTCTAAACCTCAAAAATCGGGCATACCACGAAATATATTAGTTCTTAATTCTTTCGAGACTAATATTGAAAAAGGCAAAGCCCAAGTCAATTCTTGTCACAACCCCATAAGCTACTCATTTATCTCTTAACAGGCAAGTGTTTCAATAACACTTGGGGCACGCAGCTCACAATCTATCAGATTCTCATTTGGAGATTCTTGATATTGAAAAAAAAGGATATATGTCCCCCCCCCCTTCAAGTCTTTTTCATCACGAATTGAGTCAGATAAATTTGTGTAGTTCACACGTTTTATCTTTTTGAGCTTAAACATAAGTATATGTTGCTTTATTTTTTCTACACTACACAAATTTTGCAAATTACATGTTATCTTGCCGTAACATTCATAGAAATACTTTTTATAAGATATCGATGATTGAATGGAAGTCCTGATGAGATGAACCTTAAAAAGTCTCATATATGAAGTACATTCGTTGTACTGAATATATCTGTTATATTCACAGGTCAATGTTTTTATAAGATTTAAAACAATTTGAAATTGGTTACTTTCCCATCCTCTTAATCTGAAAAGATTTTACAAGTAGATTTGAGAAGATCTGCTTACAATTTTATGAATTGACGGCTCTAGCTGAAAATTTCATTCATTTTGTTTTATGATGGTAATGATTCTCATTTCATCATAAGGGGGAGTAGGTTATAATTAATGAAATATTCAATTCTAAATGATATAAGGGGGAGTATGATATAAAGATCAAAGGGGAGTATGATATAAAGATCGGGAACTGGCAAAAGACTCAAAGGAGTGTGTATGCAATGACTGAAGATTATTTTTGTGCTACAGTGTTTGAGAAAAGTTGAATGTGAAGATCATATTTCCAAGAGTTTACTTATAGAGCTTTCTCGATAAGGAGAATGTTAATTTTGGGGAGAATATTTGTGATTTTTTATCTGAAGAAATTCTTTGATGGGGAGAATATTAGTGAATGTTTATCTGAAGAAATTCTTTGAAGATCATATCTTGAAGATCATTTCTGAAGATTGTTGATGTTATTGTTCTTCATTGTAAAAAGAGAAGATCATTTTTGTTCTACATTCGAGGGGAAGATGTTGGAAGATTTTCTCAACAAAAGATTATCTGAAGATCATAAAGAGAAGAATGTTAGAAGTTTTTGAAGTTTTCAAGAAGTCATAAAGAGCTTAAAGCGTCAAAGTTCAAAAGAGATTCAAAGACCGCAAATTCTTTCAAGCCTGAATACAAAGGGGGAGAATGTTGGGTTTGAATTTTAGAGTTAAATTGTATTCATCTTGAAAGACTAATAATTGTATTTTATAGTGTTTGACTTTGTAAGTCTTGTTAACTTTCACTAGAGCTTTCTATGTTTGACCTATATATAGTTTTGTCCTATAGTGATTGTAGAGTTAGAAGAGCTCAATTGTAAAACATACATAAACATTGAGAGTAAATAGAAGTTTGACCAGTTGACTTTTGTTCTCTACTCCTTCATATGTGTTCTTAATGTTCATATGATGTTTGCCATGGATTATTGATGATATTTGAAGATTGATCGTATTGTGGGACTCACATGTCACACCCCGCTAAAGCGGAAACACGAGATGTAACAGGCAAGCAAGTCATAGCAACAGTTTATAAATAACACCATACCAAGTTGTTCAAAAACAAAATAGTTCATTGACATAACTAAAATTAAAATTTTACACACGTTCTCAAAACACTTCAAAATCTTGACTTAATCGATCCATGCTCAAGTATGCTCCCAAAATCCAAATAACTTTACTTAGAACCTGAAAAGCATGGAATAAAACAAAATCAACTACAAAGAGTTGGTGAGTTCATGGATTTTAACATGCATAAAACATTTCAATGCATAAACCAAGTAATAGCAAACTTATGCGAATTCTTTGCACTTAATAAATGTAACCTCGCGATGTAACACTTGAGACGCTACTGAGCCTTACCTGACCAATATGCCCCATTAATTTTCGAACAACCAAAAGTAGCCCGTTCACTACTTAGGTCCCACAGTTCGATAAAGTACTAATTCAGCGGTGGTCCAAATTCCACATGATTAGACTAGAAAACGTAGGTAATTGTGCACCCCTTTCTGGGTCGGACTGTCAACACAATAGTGGCTATTCACAATACCACGGCCCGGGAATGTACCCGAGTTAACAAGTAGCGTGTACGGACGTGGACTTTTATTTGGAAACATATACTCTCAAGCGCATCAATTTATCATTTATTCTAAGTGTAGAAACAGTTGTCAAAACAGAACATAATAAACCCGACTAAGCAGTTCCTTAATCTAGAGGTTTCAACGGAGCTTGACTAAGCAGTTCCTTAGTCCAAAGTTTTGAGCAAAGCATCGACTAAATAGTTCTTTAGTCCCAACATTTCAAATAACATAAA
>NW_020201752.1:46499-46850 GCF_001531365.2 Cynara cardunculus var. scolymus
GGAAACAAAACAAATAAGAATTTTGATTCCAGCAGGCTAACAGGATGGGAAATCCTATTTAAAGATGCATGCAAGATTCAATCATCCAAGAATATGATCAGACCTCACATGCAAGAACTCGCTTCTTCTTTCTTAGGGACTAAAGAATCTTGGGTCACAGATTATCATCCCAACGAAGACACATGCAGGTCTTTGATGAATAATCTCTCCTCTTTAAATCCCATAAATCTTACTCAAAGAATCGAGTAGGGAGAGGGATAACTAGTTTCAAACAACTAAAGAGAATAAACAGCTTTTAAAACATACATTTTCTTGGTCGAATGATAGGAACAAATCTCAAGAACAGCAGAA
>NW_020201752.1:46915-51926 GCF_001531365.2 Cynara cardunculus var. scolymus
AAATTTTGAAGGATGAAGAATTTTCAAAAGAGAAGGGGGTATTTATATGGGGTTTCAAGAGAAGGAATGGGCTGACTCTAAATGTCCAGGCTCAAGAAGGCTTTTATTTACTAAATACAAGGCCCCAATAAATACAACAAACAAAACAATTTTGACAAAAGATTCTTAAAACTCCACTCTTTCAAAATAATAACTGGCAACCAAATATAAAAGATTGGAACTTTGGAAATTTGAATTTTAAGAAGAACGAAACGAAAATATCAACTTTATTTTTATGTGAAATATTTCAAGACTATTTGGCATTACACGAACTAACTTGGTTAGCTACCTGCCGAAACGTGACCTAACAAACTAATCTTGGGAGATGATCAAGATGATCACAGATCATCGAAGCTAAATCCTAGAAAGACTTATTTTTCAATAAAGGTCCTAAAATGAGGTACTACACTGAAATTCCAAAATGCAGAATTGTCACATCACACGGTCTCTTCAGCAGACGGAGCTTCTCCAGCAGATCATGGATGTTGTCCGTCAACCAGCTCCAGTGATCCCGCCTTCCTTCAATACGGATGACCATGCTCAGCTCTATGATACGCGTGAAGCAACGACAACCCTAGTCGGCGCTCTATCGTGGCTAGAGGCAATGATGGTTCTCCAGTGTCAACTTGTGGACGAACTCTCTAGCCTATACTTAAGGTTGTAAATGAACCGAACGTTTAGCAAACCGTTCGGCGGGAAGTTCGTTTTTGTCCGTTTATTTAATAAATGAACGAACATGAACACATTTTTTTGTTCATTTAGTTAAACGAACGAACATGAGCAAGAGTCTCGTTCGTTCATTTATATGTTCGTGAACGTTCGTTTACGTTCATTTATATTCATTCGTTTATGTTCGTTTATATATTAGCTTTAATATATATAACTTTTCTTTATTTAGTTTGAATTCAAATTTTAAAAAGCCTTTTAAGTATTGGGCCTTTAAGTATTGGTATATTAATGATGGTTGATGAGTCGTGATTGTTTTGTGTATGTTTAAACTATGGTTCATTGGTGTGTAATAGTTAATTGAATGACAAGTATTGGTGTTCGTTCATTTAGGCCTGTTCGTTTACGTTCGTTTAACCCGTTCATTTATGTTCGTTCGTTTACGTTTGTTTACGTTTGTTTATGTTTGTTTAGCATGTTAACGAACAAACATAAACAACACGAACGCCTAATTTCTAAAGGAACGAACACGAACATAATTATTTTCCTTCATTTACCGTTCGTGTTCATTCGTTTGTTCGGTAAATATAAACGAATGAACATGAACAAGCCTCTGCTTGTGTTTGTTCGGTTCATTTACAGCCCTACATATACTCTCAAGTCTTATCCAGAGAGGGGGAGATGAGGTCCAATGCTACTGAACCATCTACTGCTCCAGCAATCCATGACGTTGAAGCTGAAGCTCCTAGTACGGAAGCTGAAGCTGAGATTGCCCAAGCAATCCCAACCTCCTGTGAAGATGTTATAGCTGAGGAAGTTGATGCCATCCCTAGAGATGATGATCTTCCCATCACCTCTGCACCTGTTGCTTGTGATGATGAAGATGGAGATGATGATGATGAAGATGATGAACTTGACCTCCAGACTCTAGCAGTGACCTAGATGGTGATGATGACGACGATAATGAAGATGACTTCACCATCCAGTATCAACGACCAACAACCGCCACTATGGGAGTCTCCCTCAGGGATTCTGCATTCCAAGGGGAGCAAAGGGAAGAAGAGTCCGCACCATCAAAGAACCAGGACCCTAAGTCGAAAGGCAACCTGAAGGTACATTTCAAAAAACCTCAACCCTTGTTTGAAGACTCTACCTCTCAAGTAGTAGTCACTTCACTTTATCAGCTTAAAATTCCCTCTACTACCTGCGGTCGACTGGAACGGGTCCCTAAAAACTCTGTCTCCAATGCTCTTACCGACCAACAGATGGCTCAGTTAAAGGAGTCACTCCACCATACTAGAGTTAAAATTCCTCTTCGTACCTCTAGTGGTGGTGAGTTTGACTTCCTTTCAGAAGATGAAAGACTCGAGGCGTTAAGAGCTAAAGAAGAGCTAGAGCTTCAGAAGAAGCAGACTGAACACAACCAAAAGTTTGCCAAGTAATTAGCTGAAAAGATTCTCCCAAAGAGAAAGTCCAAAAAGAAGGTGAACATTGTCCAAGCCCAAGCTAAACTACTTTCTCTTGCACAAGCTGAGCACGAGAAAAACCTGAAGCTGGTTGAGTGGGACAAGCGCTGGAGCAAAGCAAAGCTGAAGAAGAGAATTAGTCCTCACCCGATCAAGAGCGTCAGCATCAGCGGACGATTCAAAGACGGTGGAACTCTTGTCTCAATGCTCATCACCAGGGACAATCTCGACGACATCACCGAGTACCCTCCCTACCTTAGCCACTATGGATACTGCGAATGGCTGGAGATCAGGCAAGCCATTCAGCGATCCAAGTCTAAACATAAGCCGATTATCGAAGATATCATCAACGATCTCATCAAAAGGATGTCTAGGTATGTCGCAGTCCCTGACAGGCTATCTCTGAAGAAAGTTGGAAGGAAGAAAAGACCCTCTAGTCCTAATAATGGACCATTCTTGAGGAACGAACATAAAACAAGGTTCTCCTTAGATTAAGTCCTAAAGGAATACGAGAGTACAGACATTTCTATGCTGAATCTTGATCTGCCAGAGAAGGGTCCCTATATACCCAACTCCGTGCACTTCAAACATGAGTAAGATTTTAGAGAATGTCTGAGCTACATCTATGCCCAAGGGACATTTGATTTATCTAATGTTCTGGATAGATGATAGCTTGCAAGGTAAAGCTGTGGACTGAAAGATACAAAGAGAGTTCCTACGTCGAAAGAAGCTTGGAGAAGATGTACGTGCCTACATTGATCTGAACATCCTAGACTAGTTTATCTTTCTTTGTAATATTATCCACATTTTCTTTTGTAATCTACTTACTATGTCTACTTTCAGTGATTAATCTTATATTATGTAAGCTTTAGACATGTACTAAACAACTTGTAATATTTCCAATGAATATAATATAAGTGTTTCTTGTACTTCACTGAAAAAGATCCCTGAAAAAAGTAATAGGGACACAAGTCTTTGAGTTCCAGTGTTGCTTTGCACATTCACTGACAATCTATAAGTCAGTGAATAAGCTTTCAGTTTCAATTTCTATTCTTGTAACTTTTCTTAAATGTAACTTAAGAAAATTCTTCAAGAAAAGACTGACTCACTGAAAAAATCCCAAAATAGTTAAAAGGGACATGTACTTTTCCTTACTATTATTTGATAAGACAACTTTCTTTATGTTGTCTTGTTATAATCAAATAGGAGGAGATTGTTGATCCTCTCTCTCATTTGATTTGATGATAATCCCTTGTACCCTATGCGAAGTATTCATGTTTTTATTTTTCAGTTCCAACGATCATCACTGAGCCTGTTCAGTGATCGCTAAAGAACTTGTATTGTAAATCCAATCAGCGACAGCGATATTTCAAGAAGACAACACTCACACCAAATAACCTTCAACGAAAGTCGAAGACTTATCTGAAGCGGTATTCAGTGATTGCAAACATGTCTACATATGTGTGAAGACTGGCTAAGCCTCGACGAATGCTGAAGAGGCCTTCAGGTTATTCTAGCAATCAGCGATCAAAAGAAGCTTGTCAAGCACGATTGTTCTTGTCCTGTCCTTATACACACAAAGGACAAACCCATACCCTTTCTAAAGGTTAGTACGGTACAGAGCCGATTAGTTGACTCTATTACCCACCAACTTTATGAAAGGATGTATGCTCATGAATAGGCTTTTATACTATTCACTGTAGCAAAGGACAAGCCTTCCCCTTAAGGCTTGACATGCGTTCTAACCCTACCACGTTGCATTAAATGTGCATTTAATGCAATGGGTATAAATAGATGTGTTTTATCTCCTTGCAGAGATACTCTTACTAAAAACCTTACTCTGAGCTTTCTTATGCTGAAGTAAAAGAACACACATCTAAGAATAAATACGCTCATCTTCAAGAGCAAATTAGAATCCCTTTTATTGTATTCTAAACAAGTTCTCTCCCAGATAGAACTTACTTTCTTCTATTTCTTTAACAACAAATCTTTTCTTATTTGCTAAGATTAAGTGTGTAAACTTTAGATTGTTTAGATAGCATTTTCTTACCTTATCTCTCCGCAAACAATCTTGTAAAATTTGTATTGATCTTCTCTTGTCAATATATATTTTAAATATGAAAATATTGTGTTTGTATGCATCCCTCCCCTTCTACATCCCTCCCCTTCTACAAACTGTTATACACATTTTGTAGACCCTAACGGGACACACAATTTACATGTTAAAAACATTTTTATGTCCTCCCTATTATTGTTTGTTGTTGGAGCTGGAGGGTTTATTCCAACTCGTTCAGTTTCCACTCTAGTTGGTAATCCCATAATAGATACTAGAGTTTTCTCTCAGTTTACCCATTTCCTTCAGCCAGAACATCCTTAGTTACATATTCTGGTTGAGGCGCGTGATCTTGATTAATATTTCCCAAGATGGATTCCCCTTGATCTGGATGAACTTCTGTTTGACTTCTTCCTTGAGCCTGACTTCTCCCTCGGCCTCTACCCTGGGTTCTTCCCGTGCCTCAACTTTCAGGAATATTAGTCGGAGCATTATCAGAAGATTCTTCTCTTTCTTCTGGATTGGGGTGGGAGATTCTTTCAGACCTTCTTAATCGATTGGCCATCTGCAGATATTTTAATATTATGATAGGATCGATTAACTCAAATTCTTGGTACTAGAACTTACTTGAATGATCGGTTAGACAGTAGTAGAGCAGCGGAAACGATATCAATCAAACAGGTAGAAACAGTAAGAACACAATGAAGAACAGATAATGAACACAAGGAGAATTGCTTCAAATGATTTTCAATAGATTGAAAATGTTGACGATTACAAATCTGGAAGC
>NW_020201753.1:0-6412 GCF_001531365.2 Cynara cardunculus var. scolymus
AAGTATCGTTGTCTCTGAATGAATTTCAAAACAAGTTCTTCAGCGATCACTGAACAAGCTCAGTGTATGATCGCTGGAACTGAAATTACAGATACAGAAATACATCGAAAGGAAAAAGGGATTATCATCAAATCACTGAGAGAGAGGATCAACACTTCCAAACTATTATTTCTCGCAACAAGTTCAAACTCGTCACTCATGTTGCTTATCCAATGGGGGATTCTACATATAAAAAAGTTATTGCTAATATCCATAATCTCCAAATAATGTTCTTTGCTGGTTGTATTCTCAATTTTCCCAGTGAAACAATTGTTATCTAAGGCAAGAGAATGAATATCACCAAAGCTTAAGTTTCCTGAAAGTACCATGCCATGCAATAGGTTCTTTGATAATTTCAATATCCCTAAGCTTGGGCTATTTGTAAACAGTCCATTTGGTACTTCTCCTGACAACTCATTATCAGATAAATCCAGTACCCTTAACCAACTCAGATCACCAATTGAAGATGGGATGGAACCATCTACAGAATTCCTGGACAAATTTACGTACAATAAATTTGGAAAGAACTTTTGAATATCACCCGAAATGGTACGTAAAATCAGATTTTGGGACATATCCAACCACGTTAGGTTAGCATGTGTATGCGGCGGCATAGAAATAGTACCACCAAATGAGTTGTTCCTTAGAATAAGTGCTTCCAACATTGTATTATTCTCAATCAACCAATTCGGAAACTGTCCCCTCAAAGAGTTGTGTGATAGGTTTATCATCTGTAACATGCGTTGCTGAAGAAGAAACCCATGAACAACACTTTCTTTAAGCCTATTTATAATGCAACCAGAGAGCACAAGAGCTTTCAACTGAAACATCGGAATCTAACCCATGGGCTCTTCTGTTTCCCTCTCAAATTTGTCATTGTTGCATTTAAATATAACTACCTCTAGCTTTGTATGACCGGAGAATGAGCTAAATGAGAATGCACCTTCAAATTTGTTATCACTAAAATCAACATACTCAAGAGATGTGAGATTGGCGATCAGTGATGGCGGAAGTGTTCCCGTGAATTGATTTGAAGAAATATCGAGCAGCTTAAGAGATGATAGACTATTGAAACAGTGAGGCAGGTTTCCCTCGAACATGTTGTGACTAAGATCCAACTCCAGGAGGTTCTTCAACTCACATAGACTTGTGAAAAGAAAATAATTAAATAAAACAACCAAACTAATGTTATGTAACGACTCACACTTACATGGTCATATGATGTCGAAGATCAACTATCGGGCTAATGTAATGTAACGAAAAGTGTACATGGATGTAGCTACATGAACTTTTCCATTTGTACGGTTGCCTTGAACAATCCAAATAGTAAATTGTAAATTTTGCAGATAACATACCAAGTAACGAGCCGTTGAGGTTGTTGTAAGCAAATGAGACAGCTCTAATGGAAAGTGATGATGCATTTATTGTTAATGGGATGCTCCCAACAAAATTGTTCTCACTCAAATCTAAGACCTCCAAATGGTGAAAAGATGTGAAAGCTAAAAAACAACAAGAGTGAAATAAGGATTAATATACGTATTCAAACAAAAACATTAAAAAAGGATTTGTTAAATGATTAAGGATCATTTTTTCATGTTTAGAATGAGTCGATAACTTGAATACTTTTTAAAAGCAATAACAATAATGTTATGAAAGGATGAAGAAATAATGCTTATCTTCCATTGGTACTGTTCCATTGAAATCATTACCGCTTAAGAGGATGATTTCTAGATCAGATAAATGAAGCAGCTCTGAAATAAATAAAGAGACACATACACAATTGAGTTGTTATTATCATTTTAATAAAATGTGAGTCTTTTATAAAAAGCGATTTAGTTTTTATAATGATAATTTTTTTAGAACTTAAATAATTTAAAATAAAAAAATAGTCAATTATATATGTCTTAAATATGTCACAACATCGACCTTTCTTTTTTAAGCAATTCTTATGATAAAAAATTTGTTATATTAAAAATCATTTATTGTTTTAGATAGTTAAACGATACCAAGCACATGATTTTTTTAAACTTTAGCTCATTTTTTTAATCATATTTTTTTTAAAAATTGATTATTATTTAGCTAAAAGATTTTAAAACATGATTGATTGTTTATTATGAAAAAAATTCTAAATAAATCCAAAATTTTCATCTAAAATTTGGGAAAAGTTTGGAAAAATTCAAGAAATTTTCAATGATTATATTTAAAGCATTGAACTTTTTTTTTAAGAATAAATCATCAAATTTTCTCATTTTGAATAATTAAGTCTTTGAACCTTTTCTTTTTTTACAAATAAATTGTTAAACTTTTAAAAGTTGGTTACATACATTTTTCTATAATCGGTTTTATTGTTCCCGAACCTTGTGACTCGATTTCCCTTTTTTTATCTGATTTTTTGTCTTTCGATTCTCCCTTTTTTACAACTTAATAGAGTATGTATGGAAAGATCAAAAAGGAGAGAGAAACGCAAAACAAAAAAGAATCAAAAAGAGGAAGATCAATAGCAAGGACCAACAACGGTGATGGACGGTGTAAAAAAGCAGATAATGATGGGATGGGTAGAGGTGGCAAGGGATGGGAGGGGGAGTAATGAAGTTGCATACAAGAGGTTTGAATGACGTAAGGTTTGGTCAAATTAATAGATTTAAGTAATCAATTTCTAAAAGTTTGATGGTTTATCTATTAAAAGTAATGCTAAAAATCATACAAGATGAAGAAGTTCAAAGATTTATTTGTTAAGAAAAAGTTCAGAAATTTAGTCATTTAAAATAGGAAAATCTCATGAGTTTTTCTACACTTTTCTCTTTAGAAATTATTTTTGAACTTCAGTTGATTTATATGATAACGAACATAACAATTTTTAAGAGTAATTTACCTATGTTCCCTTCTTCTGGATCACAATGTCTCTTAAAAGCCAAGATGAAGTAGTTTATAGTACATTTGTTACTTCTTTTTTTTTCTTTTCGAAAATACGAGGTCTAGAACAAAAATGGGCATACTTCTTGGAAATAATTGCATGAGTTGGTCCAATTCCTTGGGTAAGGATTAAGATTTTGAAAATGTCTTACATAAAATATGAATCAGACCAAAATATGTTATATTTTCATGTAATTTTCCCAACTTCTTATTGCAATTTAACATATTAAATTTTTGTAAACACTCCAACCATTTAAAAGGGAAATCAATAAATAAAAGTAAAAATAAAATATAGTCGTGTAGAACATGCCTTTGATGGGAAAAGAACCTCTTGATAAAAAACCACTTGAAAGATCAAGAGTCTTGAGGGATGGGAGAGCACTTAAGCATGAAAAGATACTCTTGTTGAAATTGTTATATGGAAGACTTATACTCTTCAACTTTTTCAATCTCGATAATCTCGTGCATTCTGTAGAAAAACAATGAACTTTTTTATGAAACCATTTTTGTTTCTTCATATTTTTGAAGTATGCACAAGTTACCATGGCTAGATCTCCTTTTACCTTGGATACTTGGTGTGCCGCTGAGATAAGTATGACTTAAATCCAACTCCTCTAAATTAGTGAGCTGGGCTAATTCTGTTACATGAACCAAAACATAAATAAAGTAATCAAATGCCATTTAAAATGTAGATTTTGAAACTAGCACTACAAGGAAAATGGATTTTAGAGAAAGAAGTTCTAGAGAAGGATTTGGAAGTGTATCTAAAGGTGTTGTTTAGGGAAGGAAATACATGATAAAAGTAAAAAATGTACCTGAAGATAAGACGACTTTCAGAGAAGGATTTCAAACCTAATAATATGCTATATATATATCGGTCCTTAAGCTTTTAGAGACGCTTCTTGTATAAAACGTCTTTAAAAATCGACTCAAAACTTTAGAAACACTTTCTACATTGTCGGTAAAAAATATAATATTTTTATTTTTATTTTAAAATTAAAGAATAGGTTTTAGTTACTTTTTTATAATTCTCAAAAGCGTATCTAAAAGCTTTTTTATTTTTAATAAATCAAATTTATATAATAAAATTATTCATGAAAATCAAACAGAGTTTATACGGAGAGGAGATACGAGAGTCTCCGTATGATTTCTCTTCGATTTTTCAACAATCGGACTGATTGTCTGTGATTTCTCTTTTGCTTTATCTTTGATTTCGATCTTCGATTTCGTTTCTTGATCGAGTTTGAGTTCTATTCGTCTCATATGTTCGATTTAGGGCTTGAAGATTCATCAAGTTACGGTAGGCGATTTCGGTTTAGGGCTTGAAAATCGGATCCTTGTTTATCTTAATGATCTTGCTAGTAGTAGAGCCTGAATTAATGCAAGTTACAATTAAGATAAACATGGTTGTAATGTTTTCTGTAAGCAGTTTGATGCTTATGTGCTTAGCTTTGCAACTTTTGTAGCAAAGAACTTCTGATTGAGAACTTGTTATTTTAATCTTTGGACTTGGCTAACAAATTTGGTGTAAAAATGGTGTAATGTATTGGAAATGAAGTACTATTTACACCATTTTGGTGCAGTGAAATGGTGCAAACGATTTGACATGATCTTAGCCAACAATTATTTTTTACTGTCTTGTAGGCTAGGGGTTTGAAGAAACATATGAAGAGGCTCAATGCGCCGAAGCATTGGATGCTTGATAAACTTGGTGGTCCTTTTGTAAGTTGATCTTCCTCTGTCTTTGAAAATTGTTTTTTTAGTTGTCACTTTTCTAACTTTGGATCTCCATTTCAAAGGCTCCTAAGCCATCGTCAGGACCTCACAAATCTAGGGAGTGTTTGCCCTTGATTCTCATTCTCCGTAATAGGTTGAAGTATGCCTTGACATACCACGAGGTGATTTTCATCTTGATGCAAAGACATGTGCTTGTTGACAACAAAGTCAGGACTGACAAGCCCTACCTAGCTAGTTTATTGGGTTAGTATACTTGCCCACTTTTTGCTATTGTTGTCTTTTCATGAAAATAATAGTAATTTTTTTTTGCATATATCTTGGTTTGTGATGGGATTAAGGTAAAATGGTACATAATTCAGTTTAGAAAGAGAAGTAATTGATTGGAGAATTTTGGTTGTGGTGCTTGGCACTTAGCTGAGATGCGTATTTCAGTTTATGAAAGGCTGAAATCAATTGGAAAGATTTGTTTGTATTGTTTAATGTTGAAGGTTGATTGCTTGCAGGATTTTAATTCACTTGCACGAGACTTGATGAATCAACGCTCATTAATTTTAGTCATAAAATTCATATGGTTTCTTTATTCATGATATTGTTTGGGTTGGATGAATGGTAGAAGGTGGCTTTCTGACCAACATTTGTTTTATGAATGTAGTTTCTTATGTGTTGCTCTCTTTTTGTAACAAATGTTGTTTCTATTCCAAAGACCAATGAAAATTCCGTCTTCTCTATGACATAAAAGGTAGATTCAGGCTACACTCAATCAGGGATGAGGAGGTAAAGGTTAGTAAAACTGTTTTATAAGGAGCTTTAGTTTTCGAAGTTGGTCAACCAAATTGAAGCATTAAATTTGATATAAATCTGATTCTTGAATTATGGCTTCTATTTGTTGGGAGGTGAATGTTTTTAGTTTTTTCTTAGTTTTAGGTTGTTCTCTGTTATCACATGATATTGTCTAAAGTGAGATAGTTAATTGGTTGCTTTTAAGTGATAGATTTTGTTTCTCAATTTGTGGTGTAAGTATCAACTAAAGAAACCTTCACGTATTTTTCACAGTTAATGTATATGTGGAGTTCTAGACTTTATTTCTTATTAAGTTCTTTCTTGTTAATGCAGACCGATTCATTTGTTGAGATGAGTTTTCACATACCCAATTCCAACATTCAGTTTGTTGGGGATGAAAACAGGTCTTACGGGTAAGTCTTTTTTTTCTGGTGGCATTTGGAAATTTGAGCCAGTTTTTGACTTACAGATCATATAATCATGCTCTTGCATTCAAGTTTAAGGCTGTTGAATTGTTCAACTCTGTTTAAGTCTTAGATATATGGGCATAACCAAGTTTAAGGCTCTTGCATCAGATGGTTTCCGGTGGAGAAAATATGGGCAGAAAGTTGTGAAGGGAAATCCTTATCCAAGGTAAGATATTTATATATCCTTCATTAGATATACATTAGATACGTGGTTAAGTTTGCGTACATCTTACCCTCAACCCCACTTCCGAGCAGGACATACTGGATTCGTTTCGCTTGGTTTAGACTTTAGATGCCTCATTTGTTGTTCAAGTTATATATATATATATATATATATATATATATATAGAGAGAGAGAGAGAGAGAGAGGAGTGATCATATGAAAACCGCCCTCATTTGTGTAAACCGTGCAAACCACCTTCATCTGTCGATTTCATTGTTTAATCTTATGAAATTTTTTCATGAAATTGTTTAAT
>NW_020201753.1:6627-10088 GCF_001531365.2 Cynara cardunculus var. scolymus
CCTCCACAATAAAAATGATTAATCAACCTCTCATAATTACAAAAAAATGAACAAAATGAAAAATTATGATTGGTTGAATACGGTTTGCACGGTTTGTACAAATTGAGTGGTTTGCATTTGATCGCTCCCCTATATATATATATATATATATATATATATATATATATATATATCTTTGGAGATTATGTCCAACATCAGAAAATGTTGTGTTTAAGTGCAGAAGTTACTACAGATGCACTGGTGTTAAGTGCAATGTTCGGAAACATGTGGAAAGAGCATCGGATGATCCAAGTGTTTTCATCACTACATATGGAGCATATAAAAAGGGTATTAGAATCCTCTGCAATTTGGCAGGGTTGAGAACTTCAGATTTTTTCTTGATGTCAATTTTAAAGTTAATGATCAAGGTTATCTCTCTGTCTTCTTTTTTGGCCATCAGCTTACTAGCTCTCTTTATAACTAGCAAAGTGAAATATTAAGCATAATAAAGACTTGCACAAATTGACAAGAAAACTATAACAGATCAACCATAAGTACAAAGACTCATTTTTTTTTCCTGTTTTAGTGCTTTAGGCTGCTTGCTATTCACACGATGGCCAAGTTCATGAAAACCCCAGTTGTAATCATGATATGGTGCCACCTGTAGTGGCTATGGATTAATGTAACTAGGACCAGGTGATTGGTTAAACTCCACTGAGTAGCTCTCAGGTGGCACAACTACATAGTTTGGTTCATGAGTTGAAGTTGCTGTAATCCTTTTGAACAGAACATGCCTATTTTGATGTATATAATATGTTTAAGTTGTTTGTCACAACCACTTCCCCCCCCCCCGGAACATGACTTTGAGTTGGTAATATTGGATTTGGTTTGGAATTTGTTTCCTGAAATCTTAAGAGACGAGGCAGCAGCAAGACTTTACGAGCTCGGAAAGGTACATGGCTTCAAACCTGATTTTATTTTTTTACTTTAAATCCAAAAAGGGTGTAGAAAACTAAAGTTGATGTATGTATCTGGGGTAAAAACTGACTGTGGTAAGAGTCATTGCTCTCACTAACCGGATAAAACTCTCAGTCATTGCCTCATTTTTACCGGGTAAGATTTTTTGTTCTTACCATATTCATCTGGTAAGGTAATATAACTTGGTAAGCACTTACTCAAGTAAACATTTGATAAACGGCCCCTTGGAGAAAACTATACATTTTAATGGTGTCCTACTTCTAGCATAGATACCTGTAAACATATAATTAGTTGATTAATTAGTTTCAGTGTTATCATCTTCTTTCCTAATTCAAATAACACAAATTAAAAAAAACATATAAATATTGTCTTATTTATAATTATATATATACACTACATTAATAAGCATTTAGGCCAAAGTCTTAATAAACATTTATTATATATATATATATATATATATATATATATATACAAACTCATGATTTAAGGTCAAACTAATGTTTCAGAATTGTGATTTACCTGCGCTGCATCGCGCGGATACACCACTAGTATATAAATATGCATGTTTGTTTGCACACACACATATATATATATATATATATATATATATATATGTTATCAATAAATCATCTGGAACAAGTTTCGGATGCTCTCGCTGTAAGTTCCAATTATAGAGATCAAGACGCCGTTTTTGAACTCTTTTTATCTTCAATTTCACAGTTCCTTATATATCATATCAGTTTTAAATGATTGTATTCCCAGGAACCCTTTTTGTATAATACTTCTTTTTAAAGAATTGTTGCCTTAATATGTTTAGTTAGTAGTCTGTTATAACTTCTTATGCTTGCCTACTTGCCTTCTCAACAATATCATGGGGTACAGCTTGAGTCATAACAATTGTCTCTTTGGAAAATGCAAGAGAAGGACTGCGTAGAAAGAATTTCGTACTCAACTCTTACAAAGAAGAGGAACATTTGTGCTTGGCTTTCCCTTATAACACGCATGTTCTTGTTAGTTCATTATTAGACTTCTCATCTTTTGTAAAAGGCAGAAATTAGAAAAATGATTAATGGGCCCAAAATCCCTAAGGAAAGATTAAATAATCACAAGGTGTTTTAGATAGTAAACATTGGCTTGAGCACTCATAAATTATAAGTCCTGGCCAATGTTTTTTGAGTATTCTTGGACTGTGGTTGTTGAAATCATTACACACTTTTTACTTGTAACGATCTATATATTAGGTTTGATTTTGGTTTGAAACAAAATAATACTTTGACTAATGATCTACCACTGTTTTCCTTAAGGTTTTAAGCAAGTGCGATTATGATGGCGTTGTTGCTCATATATTCTGTTTGAGGAGTCTGCCGACTTTGTATAAAAAGGATAACTGCAGGTTTAATATATTCTTCTGTTTTATGATGCGTAAATTGGAAAATGTTAAACTTGAAATTATTTATTTTATATTATAAATTTATATCAATTTATTGCTTTGAGATTTTTATGTTGTTTTTGTTGATTAATATAATATATAATTATATACAAATATAGATCTTAAATGTGGATGAAAAATAATTATAGCATGCCCTTTAAAGAAGGAATTGATCTTTTAAAAGTGTATCTAAAGATAAGATTTAGAGAATGTTTTGATTATTTGTATCTAAAGATAATCTTTTGAGAAGGTTTATAGAGTGTAACTAAAGGACATCTTTAGAGAAAGTTTAGGTAAAATGTCACTAAAGCCAATTTCTTTAGAGAAGTTTTTTTGTAAACCTTCTCTGAAAGTACCATTTAGAGGCGTTTGTAAACTGTCATCAATACTTGAAAAAAAGTGTTACTAATAAATACATTTAGAGAAGCTTTTATAAAAAAGTTAACTAACCTTTAGAGAAGTTTTGAAGTGTATCTAAAGCCCTAAAAAAGTGTCCCTAAAAGCTACCAAAAACATATCCTCCGAAAACCGTCCCTAAAACCTTTACCTACCCTTATATAGAGAAACTTTTTGACGAAAATGAAAAGCTTCTCTAAAGCCTTTAGAGAAGCTTTTAAGAATTTTAAGTATAAAACAAAACCTTCTCTAAAAGTTATTTTTCTTGTAGTGTAGTTTGATCGAAATATATGTTAACTAGTTTCAAAGACAATCTTGATTACAAGTGACATAGTTTTATTCATTTTGTTCA
Organism: Cynara cardunculus var. scolymus; assembly: GCF_001531365.2. Taxonomy (NCBI): domain Eukaryota; kingdom Viridiplantae; phylum Streptophyta; class Magnoliopsida; order Asterales; family Asteraceae; genus Cynara; species Cynara cardunculus. The sequence goes on from NW_020201753.1 coordinate 9,762, forward strand.
CTTTCTTTCATATAATATGAAGCAATCATTATGTCATAATAAGACTAAACTTATTCATGATCTCATCCTTAAAATTGCATATAAATGAAAATATTTCTCAATAACATGACCATTCAATAATAAATATTTGAACAATGCCATTTGTGACAAGCATCGTGCCATTATGGTCACCCTCCTTTTCTTTCATTATGTATCTATATTATAAATAATTTGACAAACATTATTAAAAACCATTTTTTTATGTATGAAGTATTGTTTGTTGATGCATATTTATACTATATTATAAAGCATTTGTCTAAAACTCTTAAAAACTCTTAAAACTCTTAA
>NW_020201753.1:10849-12045 GCF_001531365.2 Cynara cardunculus var. scolymus
ATTGATATATATATATACTAGTTGTGTACCCGCGCAATGCGGCGGGAGCCATGAATTTTAACGATTTTGAAGTTCCACTGGTTTTATAAGATAATATTTAACGATGATATATGTTACATTTGGTCTTTATATATTAATACAATTTGAATAAATAAGAGTTATGGTTCCAATTACAGACTATCGATGAAAAAAATTGTATGACAATTTAAAATCCAATATATTTAAAATCCAACATATTTAAACAACTCCACAAATATCTTCGATTTACACAAAGAGCAAAGAACCAAGAAACTTGAGCTTTAAGATAAACACTCAAAACCAATAAAGAAAACTACAAATTTGACAGATCTTAAGCCATGAAAAGACAAAAAAAGATGGGTTTTAGAATGAAATTTCAACTGTTTACCCTCTTTCTTGTCCAAAAATTCAGAACATACTATACAGTGCAATTTGGACAGCCTAACCCCAAAATATAGAGTATATATATAAATAAATAACTATAAAAGTATAAATCGTAAATATTAAAATATTTTTTCACAATATATATAATATATAATAATATAATTAAGTCAAAAACTATTCAATATTGGACTCATTTTGAAGGTATTAACGAGACGATTATAATGGTGTAACTTGTTAAAATAAAAATGTATTTTTTAAACATGTTTTAATTGATATACGATTATATATATTAATTTGCTAAAGGTTTAAAGTGAAACATTTAAAAGTAAATGACGTAAAGTGAATTAATTAACTAATTATAGGAGTATAAAGTGTAAATTTAAAATTATAATTTTAAAAAAATCCGATTATGAGAGGATGAGTGTATGTGAGGGGGTGAGTGTATGTGAGGAGAGGAGGGAGTGAAAAAGTGAAAAAGTGATATAAAGGGTATCTTGGTCATTTAATATTTTAAGACTTTAAAAATTTTGTTAAATTTGCTTTATAAGATAGTATAGATATATATTCAAATTTATATTTTATTCAAAAATAAAATCATTATTATTTTTTAAAAAAACACATAATTCATACTATCTATACTATATTATAAAACATTTGACAAAAACTCTTAAAAATAATTTTTTATGCACAAAGTATTGTTTATTGATGCATATTCATTAAAATTTAAGATTACAAGTAAATTATGCATAAGTACAACTTATTAAAGCTCCATACTTGAATTCGTCTAACTAACT
>NW_020201753.1:12455-37166 GCF_001531365.2 Cynara cardunculus var. scolymus
ACTAACATAATTTAATTAAGAAAATTACACCAAAACACAAGAACTTTTAAAAAGATTAATTTAATACTGATATCGATATTTCAAAATTTTATGATATTTTTAAATTTATATTTTATTCAAAAATAAAAATATTACCACTTTCTCAAAACCACATAAAACCAATGTTTACTATGAATAAGACCAAAATGGTTATATTTCTATGCAACTTGCCCTATTTCTTATTGCAATTTAACCAATTAAAATTTTTTAAACATTCATTTTATCTCTCTAATCATTTAAAAGGGAAATCAATAAAAACAATAATAAAAATTTAGTCGTGTAGAACATGCTTTTGATGGGAAAAGAACCTACTGATGAAACACCATATGAAAGATCAAGAGTCTTGAGGGATGGGAGGGCACTTAAGCATGAAATGATGCTCTTGTTGAAATTGTTCCCTCGAAGTGTTATACTCTTCAACTTTTTCAATCTCGATAATCTCTTTACATGAAATGATGGGAGGGCACTTTTCATGATCCTATAATTTTTTACACTACAACGGAGGAATGAAACAGTGACATATGCCACCACTTGAACCCTGATCATAGATTTATATGTTTATTTATAATTTCTTTACATGTAATAATGATTGTTGAATCGAAGTTTAAATGTGTAGTTAATTTGTTTATGTTATTCTAGTCCTTTAAGAGGTGCATGTTACTCTATATATATATATACTATTGAAAATGTGCCTATATTACATGATATAAATCATATTTGTTGTAACAGTTAGTCATGATACACAAATAATCACATTCTTTAAACCACTATTAAACGTGTTTGATGTCTTTGAAATTAACAAGTTAAAATGTGACTACTTTTTACGTTCACCGATTTCTGTAAATATATGATTAGTTTTGCGGATATTATAAAAACACTTACTCTTTGACATAATTTAGTTTTTGCATAAGTACCACTCATACATATTTGGATGAAACTAGTTTCAAAATGTACATTTAAGGTGGCACATGATTAGTTTATGTTTTGGTTCATGTGACAGAATTAGCCCACCTCACTAATCTAGAGGAGTTGGATTTAAGTGAAAATTATCTCATCGACACACCAAGTATCCAAGGTAAAAGGAGATCTAGTCATGGTAACTTGTGCATACTTAAAAAATATGAAGAAACAAAAATGGTTTCATAAAAGTTGCTTGTTTTTCTATAGGTTGTACGAGATTATCGAGATTGAAAAATTTGAAGAGTATAAGTCTTCAAGATAACAATTTCAACAAGAGCATGATTTCATGTTTAAGTGCTCTCTTATCCCTCAAGACTCTTGATCTTTCATATGGTGTTTCATTAGGAGGTTCTTTTCCCATCAAAGGCATGTTCTACACGACTAAATTTTATTTTTATTATTGTTTATTGATTTCCCTTTTAAATGGTTAGAGTGTTTAAAAAAATTTAATTAGTTAAATTGCAATAAGAAGTTGGGAAAATTACATGAAAATATAACATATTTTGGTCTGATTCATATTTTGTGTAAGATACTTTCAAAATCATGCAATTTTTTCTAAGAAGTATGCCCGTTACTGTTCTAGACCTCATATTTCAAAAGGAAAAAAAAGAATTAACAAATGTATAAAGTACTTCATATTGGCTTTTAATTGTGATCAATAGGAAGGAAGCACAAGTAAATTACTCTTAAAAATTGTTGTGTTCGTTATCATATAAATCAACTGAAGTACAGAAATAATTTCTAGAGAGAAAAGTGTAGAAAAACTCATCAAATTTTCCTATTTTGAATGACTAAATTTCTGAACTTTTTTTAATAAATAAATCTTTGAACTTTTAATAGATAAACTATCAAACTTTTAGAAATTGATTACTTACATCTATTAATTTGACCAAACCCTACGTCATTCAAACCTCTTGTATACAACACCATTACTCCCCCTCCCATCCCCTGTCACCTCTAGCCGCCCCATCATTGTCTGCTTCTTTACACGGCCATCATCGTTGTTGATCCTTGCTATTGATCTTCCCCTTTTTGATTCTTTTGCGTTTCTGTCTCCTTTTTAATCTTTCTATACATACTCTATTAAATTGTTGTAAATGAGGGGGAATCTAAAGACAAAAAGTCAGATTAAAAAGAGGGAGATCGAGTCACAAGGTTCGGGAACAATAAACTTGATTTAGTTTTTTTTTTTTTCTTTTAAAACTTCCCAACCTATTATAAAAAATGTAAGTAATCAACTTTTAAAAGTTCGACGGTTTATTTGTTAAAAGAATATCGATATTAGTATCAAATTAACTATTTAAAAATTCTTGTTTTTTATGTAATTTCTTTGATTCAATTTTTTTATTATAATTTAGTTTAGGTCTAATAATGAATTAATTTATTTTTGGTTTAATAATATAATTTTTTATAAAGATAATAATTAAATATTCTATTAGAACTCAACAATTATCCTAATTATATTTTATATTTTTTATATTTAAAATATGATGTTTATCCTGTACATGGTTATATTTATCTGCAATTAGTTATGTGAATTAAAAATAGAGGTTAAATAAGTTGTACTTATGTATAATTTACTTGTAATCCTGAATTATATAAGTAATATGTATCAACAAACACTACTTCATACATAAAAAAAACGGTTTTTAAGAGTTTTTGTCAAATTATTTATAATATAGATACATAATGAAAGAAAAGGAGGGTGACCATAAGGACACGATGCTTGTCACAATGGCATTTGAAAAACATAGTGATTGCTTCATATTATATCAAAGAAAGTGAACAAAAATGAATAAAACTATGTCACTTATAATCAAGATTGTCTTTGAAACTACTTAACATATATTTGGATCAAAATGTACATTTTAAATGGCACATGATTACTTTATTTATGTTTTGGTTCATGTGATAGAATTAGCCTAACTCACTAATCTAGAGGAGTTGGATTTAACTGAAAATTATCTCAACGACACACCAAGTATCCAAGGTAAAAGGAGATCTAGTCATGGTAACTTGTGCATGTTTCAAAAATATGAAGAAACAAAAATGGTTTCATAAAAGTTGCTTGTTTTTCTACAGAATGTACGAGATTATCGAGATTGAAAAAATTGAAGAGTATAAGTCTTCAACATAACAATTTCAACAATAGCATCATTTCATGTTTAAGTGCTCTCCTATCCCTCAAAACTCTTGCTCTTTCAAGTGGTTTTTTATCAGGAGGTTCTTTTCCCATCAAATGTATGTTCTAGACGACTAAATTTTATTTTTACTATTATTTATTGATTTCCCTTTTTAAATGGTTAGAGTGTAAAATGAGTGTTTAAAAAAATTTAATTGGTTAAATTGCAATAAGAAGTTGGGCAAATTGCATAGGAATATAACAATTTTGGTCTTATTCATATTTTGTGTAAGATACTTTCAAATGTTAATTCTTACCCAAGGAATTGGACCAACTCATGCAATTTTCTTTAAGAAGTATGCCCGTTTTTGGTCTAGACCTCATATTTTCGAAAAGAAAAAAGAAGAAGTAACAAATGTATAAACTACTTCATATTGGCTTTTAAGGGACATTGTGATCCAGAGGAAGGAAACACACGTAAATTACTCTTCAAAATTGTTGTGTTCGTTATCATATAAATCAACTGAAGTTTAAAACTAATTTCTAGAGAGAAGTGTAAAAAAACTCATCAAATTTTCCTTTTTAAATGACTAAATTTTTGGACTTTTTCTTAACAAATAAATCTTTGAACTTCTTTTTGATTACTTACATTTATTAATTTGACCAAACCCTACGTCATTCACACATCTTGCATGCAATTTCATTACCCCTCCCCCCCTCCTACCGTTGTTCGCTTTTTACACGGCCATCACCGTTGTTGGTCCTTGCTATTGATCTTCCTCTTTTTGATTCTTTTTTGTTTTGCATGTCTCTCTCCTTTTTGATCTTTCCATACATACTCTATTAAGTTGTTGTAAAAAAAGGAGAATCAAAAGACAAAAAACCAGATAAAAAAAGGGAGATCGAGTCACAACGTTCGGAACAACAAAACCATATAGAAAAATGAATGTAACCAACTTTTAAAAAGTTTAACGGTTTATTTGTTAAAAAATATTCAAAAACTTAATTATTCAAAATGAAAAAATTTGATGGTTTATTAATTTTAAAAAAAGTTCCAGGCTTTAAATTTAATCATTCAAAATAACAAAATATTTTGAATTTTTCCGAACTTTTCCCACTTTCTAGATGAAAATTTTGGATTTGTTTAGAATTTTTGTCATAATAAACAGTTAATCATGTTTTAAAATCTCTTAGCTAAATAATAATCAAATTTTTAAAAAATAATGTGCTTGGTATCGTTTAACAATCTAAAACAATAAATGATTTTTAATATAACAAAATTTTTATCATAAGAATTGCTTAAAAAGTTCGTGACATTATTTTTTAAGACACAATTGACTATTTTTTATTTTAAATTATTTAAGTTGTAAAAGAATTATCATTATAAAAGCTAACTCGCTTTTTATAAAAGAATCACATTTTATTAAAATGATAATAACAACTCAATTGTGTATGTGTCTCTTTATTTATTTCAAAGCTGCTTCATTTATCTGATCTAGAAATCCTCCTCTTAAGCGAAAATCATTTCAATGGAACACTACCAATGGAAGGTAAGCATTATTTCTTCATCCTTTCACAACATTATTGTTATTTTTAATGTTTTTGTTTAAATACGTATATTAATCCCTATTTCACTCTTGTTGTTTTCTAGCTTTCACATCTTTTCACCATCTGGAGGTCTTAGATTTGAGTCGGAACAATTTTGTTGGGAGCATCCCATTAACAATAAATGCATCATTACCTTCCATTAGAGCTGTCTCATTTGCTTACAACAACCTCAACGGCTCGTTACTTGGTATGTTATCTATAACATTTACAATTTTCTATTTGGATTGTTCAAGACAACCGTACAAATGGAAAAGTTCATGTAGCATATATAGCTACATCCATGTACACTTTCCGTTACATTACATTAGCCCGATATAGTTGATCTTTTACCTCATATATATGGCCATGCAAGTGTGAGTTGTTACATTACATTAGCCTGGTTGTTTTATTTAATTATTTTCTTTTCACAGGTTTATGTGAGTTGAAGAACCTCCAAGAGTTGGATCTTAGTCACAACGTGTTGGAGGAAAACCTGCCTCACTGTTTCAATAGTCTATCATCTCTTAAGTTGTTGGATATTTCTTCAAATCAATTCACGGGAACACTTCCGCCATCACTAATCGCCAATCTCACATCTCGAGTATGTTGATTTTAGTGATAACAAATTTGAAGGTGCATTCTCATTTAGCTCATTCTCCAGTCATACAAAGCTAGAGGTAGTTATATTTAAATACAACAATGACAAATTTGAGATGGAAACAGAAGAGCCTATGGGTTGGATTCCAAAGTTTCAGTTGAAAGTTCTTGTGCTATCTAGGTGCATTATAAATAGGCTCAAAGGAAGTGTTGTTCCTGGGTTTCTTCTTCACCAATGCATGTTAAGGGCAATAGACCTGTCACACAACTCTTTGAGGGGACAGTTTCCGAATTGGTTGATTGAGAATAGTACAATGTTGGAAACACTTATTCTAAGGAACAACTCATTTGGTGGTACTATTAGTATGCCGCTGCATACTCATGCTAACCTAACGTGGTTGGATATGTCCGAAAATATGATTTTACGTACCATTCCAGGTGATATTGAAAAGTTCTTTCCAAATTTATGGTATTTAAATTTGTCCAGGAATTCTGTAGATGGTTCCATCCCATCTTCAATTGGTGATCTAATTTGGTTAACGGTACTGGATGTATTTGATAATGAGTTGTCAGGAGAAGTACCAAAAGGATTGTTTACAAATAGCCCAAGCTTAGGATATTGAAATTATCAAAGAACCTATTGCATGGCATGGTACTTTCAGGAAACTTAAGCTTTGGTGATATTCATTCTCTTACCTTAGATAACAATTGTTTCATAGGGATAATTGGCAATATGACCAGCAAAGAACATCATTTGGATAATATGAGGACTATGGATATTAGCAATAACTTTTTTACAGGTAGAATCCCCCATTGGATAAGCAACATGAGTTACGAGTTTGAACTTGTGCAAGAAATAATAGTTTGGAAGGCTCGTTTCCTTGCGGAAAAACACCATTCTCGTTTCTGGATATCTCACAAAATTCTTTCTCGGGGCCCATCCCGACTTGCTTAAGTTTGACATACATGAGGCATCTTCATTTGGGTTCCAATAGGTTCACCGGATCAATACCCAATGTCTTTCATAATTTGACTCGTTTTTTAACTTTGGATATAGGCAAAAACTCCCTGTCAGGACGGATACCCGGATTTCTTGGTAATCTATCCGAATTAAGGATTCTTATTTTGAGAGAAAATAACTTCAGTGGTTCTATTCCGAAGCAGTTGTGCCAATTAAGTAATGTGAGTTTGATAGATTTATTCGGTAACTCTATCTTTGGTCCAATACCTGGTTGCCTCCAAAATATTATAAGCCCTATCAACCCTGTTTTGAGAGAAGAAACAATTCCCTTATATGAGAGTGCCTCTTGGTACTATCAGAGTGTTCTGTTTATAAAGTATGATTTACTATTATTGTCAGATATATCAAAAATACAAGACGAAGTTCAGTTTACAATAAAAACTCAATCTCGCTCCTACAAGGGTCACATTCTTGATTTGATGGTGGGATTGGATCTATCATGTAACAAACTAGTTGGTGAAATCCCAAAAAAACTAGGGTTATTAACCCAGATTCACTCTTTGAATCTGTCTCACAATCAGTTGACAGGAACCATTCCAATGCAATTCTCAAATCTTAAAAATATAGAGAGCTTGGACCTCTCTTACAATGGTTTAAGTGGCAAAGTTCCATCAGAACTAATTAAGCTGAATTCTCTTGCTTATTTTAATGTTTTTTACAACAATCTATCAGGAAGACTCCCGGATATGAAAGCACAGTTTAGTACCTTTACCAATGAGAGCTATGAAGGGAATCCACTTCTTTGTGGACCACCACTAGAGAAGAAATGCACGTCTACATCATAGGTGACCGATGCATCATGTAAAGAAGGCCTTGATAAATGGTATGAGATCGATATGGTATCCTTCTACGGAAGTTCTGGTGCGACATGGGTTGTGTTCCTCTTGGGATTTGTTGGTGTTCTTTACATCAATCCTTATTGGCGTAGAAGGTGGCTAGACTTGGTTGAAGAATGTATGTATACAATTTATTACTTCCTTGATGATTCAGTAAGGAAGCTGTCGACGCTCTTTTGTAAATAGTTGTGTGATTTATGTATTGGTATATTTATGTTATAAATAAATGTATAAGAAGACTCTGGGTAAAAGAAAAGTTTCATTTATGGTAGCAAAAATGAAAGTATCGTGATTTGTTATTATACTTGAGTTACATTGTTGTTCCTGTAAATCTGAACAAATCCATAGAATATGAATGAACTTCACATGTTATTTCCAGTGATGGCAATTGAGCCATCAAGAGTGTGGTTTGTTGGAACATATTTCCCATGCTTGAAGGCTAAAGTGGTCAACACATCTGCCTTAACAAGTATAAAAGCAAATGTTCCATAACTGCTTCTGGCCTCTCCTTTCCTACAAGATTGGCCCAACATTGCTGCATGTTGATTGTCTAAACATCTAGAATATCCAAATTCTGAAAAATCAACCATCCATTAATTTCATATATGGCCATTTAACAGAAATTTTATAGCATATAAATAAATTTAGGATAGAGAATTTTCCGTTTTTATCCTCCAAAATTATTTTGGATTCTACTGGAACCAACTTTTGATTAAAAAAAAAAGGGATCTTCAAAATCTCTATTTTTGTGATAACCATGAAAGTTTTATCATAATAATAGAAAGAAGCATGAAATATTAAAGTTTAGGGTAACAAATGATAAGACTGAAAGCCAAAGGGCCTGTCTTGCCATTCGTTCAAAAGGAATATCGACAGAGGCAACAAATAAATTTACCTTCTTCTCTGACCTGTGACTTTGGATAACGGAAACGGTTCGATAATCACTCATATAAATACATCACATGACTTGCATCCATTTCAAACAGTAAGGGTTAATAGTCTCTACTTTAAAACCTTGGTTATAGATTCATCATGTTAAACCGTTATTAGTCAATAGCATTTCACATGGATTTAAAATAAACAAACATATTGCATCAAGTGAGGCTTTTGATCTAATACATATATAGTATTAATATTTTAATAAATCATTTTATTTATATAACAATTTTAAAAACGAATATTCTAAATGGAAACTTGGAGGTTTACCATAAAGTCATTTGTATATGTGGGTGATACATACTCCAATACAAGACAATAACGTTATTTCTACAAGAGAGACAAGTAGATGGAGTGGTTGGCAATGGGGTTTGCCTGGATTGAGATTGACCATTGACTTAACGTGTTACAAGTATTATGTAATATTCCTAAAACAAATGAAAATTTGTTGGAACATGAAAATGTTTTTGTTTCATTCACATTCAATGTCGCTAAAGGGGTGATTCACTACAAAACCGTTACAGAAGTTGGTGGGAAACTCAAATCAGTGACAGATTAGCCATGTATTTCTGGATGATCCCCTTATATTTTCTTGAAAAACATTGGGTTCTACCAAACCATTAGTATTTTCTGATGGATATTTTCATAATCCTGTATTGAAGTTGTAAGAGTCATAAAAATTACTAATTTGACACTTGGACAGAATATACACAAATTATATGCATTAATTTGTACACAGAACATACTAAGTGGACAGAACATAATATATACATGTGTGATATATAACAGAAAATACCAACTGTTGGAGAAAGAAATAATATACATACAGACAATAATAGCTATTACTTCCTTGTTGATTCAGTAAAGAAGCTCTCTATGCTCTTTTGTAAATAGTTGTGTGATTTGTGTATTTGTATTTTTCTGTTATAAATAGTGGGTAAGAAGACTCTGGCTACAAGTGTTTCTAGATCTAGTTTACCTCACATATTTGGAAGACTAAATATACTTATAATTACAAACTCCCCCTTACTGTTTCCAATCTGGATTCAAATGTTCTCTAGCTCAAAATTGAATATCAGTGGAGTGACGTAGTAATGGTAATTGAAATGCTAAAACTAGACTAGTAACAAAATATATACTAACAACACGGAGGGTAGCAGCTGTAATCTAAGATCGAAGTTCTAGGGTTCTTCAACCCCCTAATCGTCGATTGGAGGTAAGTTTTACATTTTAGGCTTTCATTCACTTCATATTGTTATTTTAGTATGTTGATACGAGGCGAATAATTGCATTTCGTGATGATGATAGAAAGCTATTTAGGTTGCTATCCAACTCAAGAACACTGGATAACAATGATAAAACCATTTGATGTAGAAATTAAAAAAGAAAAATCAATGAAATCGATCAAAAAAACCAACCTGAATCGAGCATTGGTAGGGACGATCTTCGACAGTGACTTTTTACTTTCATTTTAGGTTCATTTGGCGGAAGTAGATCACTATATATGGTTAAGGATTGGCTACTAACACATTAACAGCTGATTGAATGAAAATCAAAGGAACTTGAATTGAAGCCGTTGGTTGTTCATGTGCAACTGTGCAAGGAGGAGTTGTAATTGGATCTGGGTTGCTGGATGTAATATGGGCCTTGGCCCACTTTAATAAAATTGAGTAATGCGCTGCGACTGTGAGTTGGGTCTCTGAAATCTGGCCCAAGAAATTTAAAATGGCAGATGTTGGGTTCCATTTCTTGGTTCAATGGGAGTGGATCCTCAATCCAATTCTTTAACAATGATATAAATTAATTAATCATTTTTAATGTGTTAAAACTAACACAAGGGAAGTTAAAAATTCAAAACCTCACACAAAATAAATTCCAATTTAAGCAATTTGACAACAGATGAATTAGATGATAATTGGATAATAGTTGGATGGGTAACTGGATGGTCATTAGATGATTAATGAGATGTTGGTCGTTCGATTCGATTTGGTCGGTTATGGACTGCCATCCGAGAACCGACCGATCCAAATTGGATGTTGAAATTTTCAATTCAATCCGATCAAATTACAATTTGAATATCCAATTATGTTCGGTCAGTTATAATTGAATAGGTCGGTTCCTGATTCTTTTCTGGACATCCGAGGACACAACCACCGGTTCCCCTCACCTGGCAAAGGGAAGGTTCTTAAACTGAACCAATTTTATGTTTTTCCTTTTAATTTCAAGGGTCCCTCATCAATTTATTTATTGTTTTTATTTTTAACATAAATGTTTTTCACCTAACCAATAAATATTTTTTGAATTTTTGTTGATTTTATTTTACCTAAAATTTGTTATTGTTGATTTCAATTTTATTTGAATTTTTTTGTTTTTTTTTTTTTGGAAGGGTGTCCGGGCCAAAGCCCGACTAATCCCCGGCAATTTTGGAGGCTAAACATGGCCTCACTTAAATGTCACCAACACTCCCCTCCCAGGGCTCGAACTCAGGTTCATGATTATGCCATGCCCAAGCCTTACCACTAGGCTGGAAGATCTTTGACATTGAATTTTTTTGTTGTCTGATAATAACCAAACTTAATTAGCTGCACATGTGTAATTAAATTTATAATTTATGACTTTAGTTGTGGTAATTTTTATTTATTATAATTTTTAATTTTTATGATTTTTATCAATACAACTTTTATTTTTGTAAATTTTTAGTTATTATGATTTTTAATATTGTAATTTTAATTATAATAAGTATTTTTAAACTATCATAATGTTTTTTATTATAGTTTTTTGTTACATAAATCGTGAACCGATCATGATTAAACGTAAAAGGTTTATAAAATATACTGGAAAAATAATAATGACATGGCGTAAACTAAACCTGTAAAGAAATTCATAGCAGTAAATGATGTTATTTATATTATCTTATTAAGTAAATTTAATAAAAGCTTTTAAAATACTAAAGGACCAAAATACCATTTATACTACCCTTAGGTTACTTTTTCACTTTTTCACCCCCTCCTCTCCTCACATACACTCACCCCCTCATATACACTCACCCTCTCACAACCGATTTTTTTAAATTATAATTTTAAATTTACACTTTATACTCTCATAATTAATTAATTAATTTACTTTACGTTCTTTACTTTTAAATGTTTCATTTTAAACATTTATTAAATTAACATACATAATCGTATATCAATTAAAACATGTTTAAAAAATACATTTTTATTTTAACAAGTTACACCATTATAATCGTCTCGTTAATACCTTCGAAATGAGTTTAATATTGAATAGTTTTTGACTTAATTATATTATTATATATTATATATTATATATACTGTGAAAAAATATTTTTAATATTTACTATTTATACTTTTATAGTTATTTATTTATATATATACTATATATTTTGGGGTTAGGCTGTCCAAATTGCACTGTATAATATGTTCTGAACTAATATCTTCTTTGTTTTTTTTTGAAATATATATATATATATATATATATATATATACATGCTTAATTCAACTTTAATCTGAGTTTTTTTGGTCTTTTCATGGCTTATGACCTGTCAAATTTGTAGTTTTTTTTATTGATTTTGAGTGTTTATCTTAAAACTCAAGTTTCTTGGTTCTTTGTTCTTGGTGTAAATCAAACACATTTGTAGAGTCGTTTAAATATGTTGGATTTTAAATATATTGGATTTTAAACTGTCATATAATTTTTTTCATCGATAGTCTGTAATTAGAACCATAACTATTATTTATTCAAATTGTATTAATATGTAAAGATCAAGTGTAACATATATCATCGTTAAATCTTATCTTATAAAATCAGTGAAACTTCAAAATCGTTAAAATTAATTGCTTCCGCCACATTATATTGATACACAACTAGTTTAACATAAATGGTAGACAACCAAATTCCCACTTGATATAATTTTAAAAACGTTAATCATTAAGTAGTCGTGGTTTGAATAATTCATCATTATAAAAGTAAACACTAGTTTATTTGTCATCCGGAAAGTAGTCGTGGTTTTAATTTTTCATAAAAAAACGTAAATTTCTTTATATATTTTATTAGTAAAAAATCGATAATCGTAGTCTAAAAAAAGAAAAAGAAAAAAGACAAAACCTTTATGGTCAAGTAAAAGGACCACCTTTTGTTCACACCACTTTTTGACTCAACCTAACCATTAATCATTAAAATTGGAACTAATTTCTTACTATAATAATACGTATGTATTAAGGCTGTAAACGAACCGAACGAACACGAATGAAATTTTGTTCATGTTCGTTCGTTTAATTTAACCGAACAAATGAACGAACACGAACGGTAAATGAACGAAAATCTTTGTGTTCATGTTCGTTTAGAAATCTAGTGTGTTCGTTTTCGTTCGTTAACATGCTAAATGAACGTAAACGAGCGAACATAAACGAACGAGCTCAACGAACATAAATAAATATTATTTTAATTCAAAGTAAATAAACAAAAGATTATATATTAAATTTAGTATATAAATGAATGAACATAAACGAATGGTCACGAACATAAATGAACGAACGAGACTCTTGTTCATTGTTCATTTTCGTTCGTTTAACTAAACGAACAAAAAAATTTGTTCATGTCCGTTCATTTATTAAATAAACAAACAAAAAAATTTGTTCATGTTCGTTCATTTATTAAATAAACGAACATAAACGAACTTCCCGCCAAACGGTTTGCTGAACGTTCGATCCATTTACAGCCCTACCTGATGTTATGTTGTTCACACATCTTTCCAAATGTCATATTTTATGACACTCAAGACTATAGGAGGCCTCGTACACAAGTTGAGAAAGTTTGAAAGAAATTCTAAAACTTTGTTTTAGTTGTTCCTTTTTCTCATTGTTTTGTTTTAGCTTGCACCCATCGACAAGTCCGTTGGTCGACCACGAATAGTCTTGAGCCATCGTAGATGAATCTCCATGGACATAAGAGTTTTGGTAGTGCACGGATTCGACCCCGTGAAAAATGGGACTTCCACTGCATCCTCTAACGCTTAACCAGTACATGACAACCCAAATGGTTTTAGTTTCATTCCTTGTTAAATTTAAGTATATATGACAATGGCAAAACTTAATGTATTGAGTTAATCAAAATTCCAAAAACATATTTGGAAATTAAAAAAAAAAGAAAATAAAAAATATGAGATAGTGTCCAAAAATCAAGTAGATTCTTCAATTATATTTCAAAGCAATGATAGTTTAAGATACAAGATTAGAATAATGTTTTATATATTTTATGGGAAGCTTCAGAGAAACTTCAAAGATTTTTTTAGTTTTTAAATTACTAATTAATTTTAATAGTAAATTATTCATTATTATTAATTTTATTAATTATTTTTTTTGTTATTATTATTCAATATATTTGTTATCGTATAACAATTTTAAAGTTGTTTTTTAAATTAAATAAAGGTTAAAGTTATATTTCTTTTGTTTTATAATAACAAAACTTTGATAAACATTTTAATAAATCATTTGATTTACAAAAAAACAATTTAAAAAAAAAATGATATTTTACGTAGAAACTTGAAAGTTTGTTGAAAAGTCAAGAAAGTATTGTGAGATATAGATCGATGGACGGAGCCGTCAATGTGGAATTCTTGGGTTGAAATTGATGTTACAATATTCCTATTCAAATTAAGATTTGGATTTTTGTTGGAAGTAATTGATTATGCTCCAATGCTATGTTATATCTCCAAAACACAAAACTTGTGGTCGGAAATCACTAAAATAGACTTATGTATGGAAATTGAACGTTGACTTTATGACTCATATTAAGAATATACACATATCCAATGTTTGTATTAAGGATAGTAGTTGAAGTATGCAAAAGTACATGCTACACACTTTTAGAAGAAAATAAGTGTAGCTTGGGTTAAAAATGCCGTAAAAACTTGCCAGGATTTAGTTATTTATAAGAATTATGCAATCAAAACAATCAAGAATTTCATTTTCATGTTATGTTTTTACTACATGTACTGAAATATGTACTAATAGTTATAGGCATACCACATAATCTCCAATTCCCAGAAACAAGAAATAGTCATTCAGAAACACATTATTTAATGCCATAGTATTAATCTTACTTGTGCAAATTATTTTTGCTACAACTTGTTCTAATTGACCATTCTATCTCCACTCTACTTCTCCGTCTTAAGTAGATTAGTAATTTTAACGTTATATGTTTCTTTTCTGAACTAACTTCTATCATTTAGAATTTATTCTTTTGGTTGGACAATTTCCGTTTAGGCTCATTACTGCTCTTTTTACGTCTAGCTTCGACATATTTTATGCTTATCGCAAAATGGTTTTGGTCACACGCACATAGCTTGATACTACCTTAGTTACTCATTCACATTTGTCCCTACTTTGTTAATCAAACTCCTTTGGCAAGTTGCTTTCTCCCAATTACGAAAAAAGTGGGATACCATTTAACATCTTGAAATTAAAATAGTAAAAGTTAGATGACATTAGTCCAATTTTTGAATGCGTGTTACCATGTAAGATTCTCGTCCATTGCCAAGCTCATCCGGTGAGGAAAATCGCCCGGTAAGCACTTACCGGGTAAACATTTAGTACACGACCCCTAAACAAATGTCACCTTTGCTTATCGCCTGACCACCTCAGACCACCGAGGTGTACGCCTCAACCAATTTTTACAAATATGTATCTATAAACCCAAGTTCTGAGTATCAATCATTTATCTCAAAAGAAAGAGTTCAATATGTGTTCAAAAAATAACTTAGAAACAATTGTATTTGGAAGAGTTCAAATTTAAAATATCACTCTTTTTTGAAATGAAATGTTTGATTTTAGGGGTTGTTTACCCAAATATTTACTCGGTAAGCGCTTATCGATAAGAGTTAACACTATAATTTATTTTATCGGATAAGTTGAATATTGTGGTCCCACACAAGTTGAAATGATCATCGTGTTAGCAAGATTGTATCTTCTATATAAGGGTGAGCCCAAGAGGAGAAAGTAAGCCTTATTGTGAGTGTGTCTAAAAAGCCATCATTCTTAATTAGTGTAGCAGCTAAAATGGAGTGTTGGTGTGTGAGTAAGATTAAATCATGGTTGTTGATATGGATGACGATTCTTGTTCTCATGGTTTGTCGAATAGAAGGTGGTTGTATAGAAGAGGAGAGAAAGGCGCTGCTAGAAATCAAAACTTCCCTTATTGATTCATACTTTCTCGATTTGGACCAGTTTCTCCCGAGTTGGGTTGATGATGGTAGTATAGGTGGCAAGTGTTGTGATTGGGAGAGGGTCACGTGCAACACAACCACTGGGCATGTAACAAACCTGTCTTTGAGAAACATGGTGGGGATTCCAGAGAAATTTTATGGAGGCTGCAAGAGTATATGGCCATTAAATGTTTCTGTGTTTCTTAATTTTAAAGAGTTAACAAGTCTCAATTTGTCATGGAATTGCCTTGATAACAATATTGTGAACACAGGTAATATGAGTTACCATATTTGCTTGATATGGAATTATTAAAATTGATATCATATACATGTTTGACCATGAATTACAAGCACATTGACTCTATTCATATTCATGAACATCACAGTGATGCAATATGGTGCTTGTAAGTTGACCAAGTAAAATATGTTGACTCAATTATTAGCTATTTATTTTTGAAGTTACCTTCCTTGATATCACGTTATAACTCTTCAATTTTACAGGACTTAGAAGGTTGTCAAGTTTGAAGAAGCTAAAGACACTGGATCTTAGCCTTAATAGCATTGGAAATGAGATCTTTCACTCATTGGGTGCTCTGACTTCACTCAGAGTTTTGAATCTTGGTTACAATAAGTTGGAAGGATACTTCCCTGCTCTTGGCATGTCTTTGGTTCTTCTTAGTTAATATTTGCAATAACATGCAGGTTCTAATTATATGTTTATAATACATGTATTTTGAACAAATTTGCAGCTTTGGAAAACTTGAAGATATTGGATCTTTCTGGAAACTATGATATGGAAGGTAATGAATATGATGTTAAACTCATTCAAGAAGCATTGCTCCTCTCGGATTTGAATGCAATCTTTTCTCTTTACACACAAATATTCTTCCATTCCCAATTTTTTTTTGTCTTCCATTAAATGCAAATTTGACATCTTTTTCTTTTCTCATTTTTTTTTATGAATAATCAGTTTAAAAAATATCAAAAATAATAAGTTGAATATGTTGATTTTTGATTTGAATATGCATTTATAAATGTTTCGTTGGTATTACAGGCTTCGAGCAAGTTTCTCTATTGAAGAAGTTGAAAATTCTAAATCTTCAGTGGAATAATTTCAATGAAAGCCTTATAACATCTTTAAGTGCTCTTCCAATCCTTAAATCCCTAGATTTCAGTTACAATTGGCTAGGATTGTCATTTCCAGTTGAAGGTATGATATATTGATTATCTAACTTCTCACATTTTTGTCTCCTCTCGAATTAACTTAATAGGCTTTATCTTGTTTTTAGTTCATCATAGACATAGATGGACCAAAAATAAATGTGCTGACATCATTTTATTATAAGGAAAAAAAATTGATATTTTTCACAAAATCATCATTGCTTTATTAGTTAATTCTTTGTTTTTCATATATGAGGTCGTGTGTTCAAGTCTTTTATTACAATTTTTTTTCTAGAAACATAATAAATGTGAAACAAAAAAGCTAAAAACTAAGAAAATGACATGAATAAGATTCAAACTCAGGTGTGGGGGGAATAAAAACATTGCAAACTAACTCTAAACTTGTGTCCTTGTAGTTTCAAAATATATATATATATATATATATATATATGGTGACACTTTTCATGATCCTATAATTTTTTACACTACAACGGAGGAATGAAACAATGGCATATGCCACCACTTGAACCCTGATCGTAGATTTATATGTTTATTTATAATTTCTTTACAGGTAGTAGTAGTAGTTGAATCGAAGTTTAAATGTGTAGTTGATTTGTTTATGTTATTCTAGACCTTTAGGAGGTACATGTTACTCTATATTTATACTATTGAAAATGTGCATATATTACATGATATAAATCATAATTGTTTTAACAGTTAGTCATGATAAACAAACAGTTACATTTTTTAAACCACTATTTTGTGTAAGATATATTCAAATCTTAATCATTACCCGAGGAATGGGACCAACTCATGCAATTTTTTTCTAAGAAGTATGCTCATTTCTGTTCTAGACCTCATATTTCAAAAAGAAAAAAAAAAGTAAAAATGTATAAACTACTTCATATTGGCTTTTAAGGGACATTGTGATCCAGAGGAAGGAAACACACATAAATCACTCTTAAAAATTGTTGTGTTTGTTATCATATAAATCAACTGAAGTTCAAAAATAATTTCTAGAGAGAAAAGTATAAAAAATTCGTCAAATTTTCCTATTTTGAATGACTAAATTTCTAAACTTTTTTTAATAAATAAATCTTTGAACTTTTAATAGATAAACTATCAAACTTTTAGAAATTGATTACTTACATCTATTAATTTGACCAAATCTTACGTCATTCAAACCTATTGTATACAACACCATTACTCCCCCTCCCATCACTTGCCACCTCTAGCCACCCCATCATTGTCCGCTTTTTACACGGCCCATCACCGTAGTTGGTCCTTGCTATTGATCTTCCTGTTTTTTATTCTTTTTTGTTTTGCGTTTCTCTCTCCTTTTTAATCTTTTTATACATACTCTATTAAATTGTTGTAAATGAGGGAGAACCGAAAGACAAAAAGTCAGATAAAAAAGAGGGAGATCGAGTCACAAGGTTCGGGAACAACAAAACTGATTTAATTTTTTTTTTACTTTAAAACCTCCCAACCTATTATAATAAAAATGTAAATCAACCGTTAAAAGTTCGGCGGTTTATTTGTTAAAAGAATACCGATATTAGTATAAAATTAACTATTTAAAAATTCTTGTTTTTTGTGTAATTTCTTTGATTCAATTTTTTTTATTATAATTTAGTTTAGGTCTAATAATGAATCAATTTATTTTTAGTTTAATAATATAATTTTTTTTATAAAGATAATAATTAAGTATTCTATTAGTTTAATAATGAATCAATTTACTTTTAGTTTAATAATATAATTATTTATAAAGATAATAATGAAATATTCTATTAGAACTCAACGATTATCATAATTATATTTTTTATTTTTTATATTTAAAATGTGATGTTTATCCTATACATGATTATGTTTATTTGCAATTAGTTACGCAAATTAAAATAATAGAGGTTTAATAAGTTGTACTTATACAAAATTTATTTGTAATCCTAAACTTTAAATAATATGTATCGATAAACAGTACTTTATACATAAAAAATAGGTTTTAAATTTTTTTGTTAAATTCTTTATAATATAAATATATAGAAATGAAAGAGAAGGAGGTGACCATAAGGGCATGATACTTGTCACAATGGCATTGTTCAAATATGTATTATTGAATGGTCATGTTATTGAGGAATATTTTCATTTATACGCAATTTTAAGGATGAGATCATGAATAAGTTTAGTCTTATTATGACATAATGATTGCTTCATATTATATGAAAGAAAGTGAACAAAATGAATAAAACTATGTCATCTATAATCACGATTGTCTTTGAAACTACTTAACATATATTTCGGTCAAACTAGTTTCAAAATCTACATTTTAAATGACATTTGATTACTTTATTTATGTTTTGGTTCATGTAACAGAATTAGCCCAGCTCACTAATTTAGAGGAGTTGGATTTAAGTCATACTTATCTCAGCGGCACACCAAGTATCCAAGGTAAAAGGAGATCTAGCCATAGTAACTTGTGCATACTTAAAAAAATATGAAGAAACAAAAATGGTTTCATAAAAAGTTCATTGTTTTTCTACAGAATGCACAAGATTATCGAGATTGAAAAAGTTGAAGAGTATAAGTCTTCAATGGAATGATTTCAACAAGAGCATCATTTCATGCTTAAGTACTCTCCCATCCCTCAAGACTCTTGATCTTTCACATGGTACTTTATCGGGAGGTTCTTTTCCCATCAAAGGCATGTTCTACACGACTAAATTTTATTTTTATTATTGTTTATTGATTTCCCTTTTAAATGGTTAGAGTGTTAAAAAAAATTAATTGGTTAAATTGCAATAAAAAGTAGAGCAAATTGCATAGGAATATAACCATTTTGGTCTTATTCATATTTTATGTAACATACTTTCAAAATTTTAATCCTTACCGAAGGAATTAGACCAACTCATGCAATTTTTGTTCTAGACCTCGTATTTTCGAAAAGAAAAAAAAGAAATAACAAATGTACTATAAACTACTTCATCTTGGCTTTTAAGGGATATTGTGATCCAGAAGAAGGAAACACAGGTAAATTACTCTTAAAAATTGTTATGTTCGTATCATATAAATCAGTTGAAGTTTAAAAATAATTTCTAGAGAGAAAAGCGTAGAGAAACTCATCAAATTTTCCTATTTAAAATGACTAAATTTCTGAACTTTTTCTTAACAAATCAATCTTTGAACTTTTCATCTTGTATGATTTTTTGCATCATTTTTTATAGATAAACCATCAAACTTTTAGAAATTGATTACTTACATCTATTAATTTGACCAAACCCTACGTCGTTCAAACCTCTTGTATGCAACACCATTACTCCCCCTCCCATCCCTTGCCACCTCTAGCCGTCCCATCGTTGTTCGCTTTTTACACCGCCCATCACCGTTGTTGGTCCTTGCTATTGATCTTCTTCTTTTTGATTCTTTTTTGTTTTGTATTTCTCTCTCCTTTTTTTATCTTTCCATACATACTCTATTATGTTGTTGTAAAAAAGGGAGAATCGAAAGACAAATTCAGATAAAAAAAAGGGAGGGAACAATAAAACTGATTATAGACAAATGTAAGTAACCAACTTTTAAAATCTTAACGATTTATTTGTAAAAAAAATATTCAAAGACTTAATTATTCAAAATGAGAAAATTTGATGGTTTATTAATTTTAAAAAAAGTTCAAGGCTTTAAATATAATAATTCAAAATAAAAAAATTTCTTGAATTTTTCCAAACTTTTCCCAATTTCTAGATGAAAATTTTGGATTTATTTAGAATTTTTGTCATAATAAACAATTAATCATGTTTTAAAATCTCTTAGCAAAATAATAATCAAATTTTAGAAAAATCATGTGCTTGGTATCATTTAACAATCTAAAACAACAAATGATTTTTAATATAACAAAAAATTTATCATAAGAATTGCTTAAAAAGAAAGGTTGAAGTTGTGACATTATTTTTTACACATATATAATTGACTATTTTTTTATTTTAAATTATTTAAGTTCTAAAAAAATTATCATTATAAAAGCTAAATCGCTTTTTATAAAAGATTCACATTTTATTAAAATGATAATAACCAATTGCGTATGTGTCTCTTTATTTATTTCAGAGCTGCTTCATTTATCTGATCTGGAAGTCCTCCTCTTAAAAAATAATGATTTCAATGGAACATTACCAATGGAAGGTAAGCATTATTTCTTCATCCTTTTACAACATTATTGTTATTGCTTTTAAAAAAGTAATCAAGTTATCGACTCATTCTAAACATGAAAAAATGATCCTTAATTATTTAACAAATCCTTTTTTAATGTTTTTGTTTGAATACGTATATTAATGCTTAGTTCACTCTTGTTGTTTTCTAGCTTTCACATCTTTTCACCATCTGAAGGTCTTAGATTTGAGTGCTAATGAATTTGTTGGGAGCATCGCATCAACAATAAATGCATTATCACCTTCCATTAGAGTTGTCTCATTTGCTTACAACAAGCTCAACGGCTCGATACTTGGTATGTTATCTAGACCATTCGTGATTTAAAACATACGAAAGCAAAGTTCATATAGCATATATAGCTACATCCATGTACACTTTCCGTTACATTACATTAGCCCGATAGTTGATCTTTGATATCATATGACCATGCAAGTGTGAGTCGTTACATTACATTAGTCTGATTGTTTTATTTAATTATTTCTTTTCACAGGTCTATGTGAGTTGAAGAACCTTTGGGAGTTGGATCTTAGTCACAACATGTTCGAGGGAAACCTGCCTCACTGTTTCAATAGTCTATCATCTCTTAAGTTGTTGGATATTTCTTCAAATCAATTCACGGGAACACTTCCGCCATCACTAATCGCCAATCTCACATCTCTTGAGTATGTTGATTTTAGTGATAACAAATTTGAAGGTGCATTCTCATTTAGCTCATTCTCCAGTCATAAAAAGCTAGAGGTAGTTATATTTAAATGCAACAATGACAAATTTGAGATGGAAACWGAAGAGCCCATGGGTTGGATTCCGATGTTTCAGTTGAAAGCTCTTGTGCTCTCTGGTTGCAATCTAAATAGGCCTAAAGCAAGTGTTGTTCCTGGGTTTCTTCTTCAGCAACGCATGTTACGGATGATAGACCTATCACACAACTCTTTGAGGGGACAGTTTCCGAATCGGTTGATTGAGAATAATACAATGTTGGAAGCACTTATTCTAAGGAACAACTCATTTGGTGGTACTATTAGTATGCCGCTGCATACTCATGCTAACCTAATATGGTTGGACATGTCCGAAAATCAGATTTTACGTACCATTCCGGGCGATATTCATAAGTTCTTTCCATATTTAGCATATTTAAATTTGTCCAGGAATATTTTAGATGGTTCTATATCTTCAATTGCGGATCTGGGTTGGTTAAACGCACTGGATTTATCTGATAATGAGTTCTCAGGAGAAGTACCAAACCGGCTGTTCACAAATATTTCAGACTTATCGGTATTGAAATTATCAAAGAACCTATTGCATGGCATGGTACTTTCAGGAAACTTAAGCTTCGGTCATTTTAGTTCTCTTGCCTTAGATAACAATTGTTTCACTGGGAAAATTGGGAATTGGACTAGCAAAGACTCTTATTTGGAGACTATGGATATTAGCAATAACTTTTTTACAGGTAGAATCCCCCATTGGATAAGCAACATGAGTCAAGAGTTTGAACTTGTTGCGAGAAATAATAGTTTGGAAGGCCCATTTCCTTGCGGAAAAACACCATTCTCGTTTCTGGATATCTCACAAAATTCTTTCTCGGGGCCCATCCCATCGTGCTTAAATTTCCAAGAAATGAAGCATCTTCATTTGGGTTCCAACAAATTCACCGGATCAATACCCAATGTATTTCGTAGTTTGCCTCGGGTTTTAACTTTGGATATAGGCAACAACTCCTTGTCAGGACGGATACCCAAATTTCTTGTTAATCTATCCGATTTAAGGATCCTAATTTTGAGAGAAAATAACTTTAGTGGTTCTATTCCAAAGCAGTTGTGCCAATTAAGTGATGTGAGTTTGATAGATTTAGCCGGTAACTCTATCTCTGGTTCAATACCTTCTTGCCTCCAAAATGTTATAAGCCCTATCAAACCTGTTTTCAGAGAACTAACAATTTCCATCTATGAGACTTCCTCCCGATACCATCAGAGTGTTCTGTTTAAAGAGTATAATTCATTATTGTGGCTGGAAATACTTGGGATGCAAGACGAAGTTCAGTTTACAATAAAAACTCACTATCGTTCCTACAAAGGTCACATTCTTGATTTGATGGTGGGACTGGATCTATCATGTAATAAACTAGTTGGTGAAATCCCAAAAGAACTAGGGTTATTGACCCAGATTCACTCTTTGAATCTGTCTCACAATCAGTTGACAGGAACCATTCCAATGCAATTCTCAAATCTTGAGAATATAGAGAGCTTGGACCTTTCTTACAATGGTTTGAGTGGCAAAGTTCCATCAGAACTAATTAAGCTGAATTCTCTTGCTTATTTTAATGTTTCTTACAACAATCTATCAGGAAAACTCCCAGATATGAAAGCACAGTTTAGTACCTTTACCAGTGAGAGCTATGAAGGGAATCCACTTCTTTGTGGGCCACCACTAGAGAAGAAATGCACGTCTACATCACAGGTGACCGATGCATCAGGTGAAGAAGGCATTGATAAATGGTATGAGATCGATATGGTATCCTTCTACGGAAGTTCTGGTGCAACATGGGTTGTGTTCCTGTTGGGATTTGTTGGTGTTCTTTACATCAATCCTTATTGGCGTAGAAGGTGGCTAGACTTGATTGAAGAATGTATGTATACATTCTATTACTTCCTTGATGATTTAGTAAGGAAGCTGTCGACGCTCTTTCGTAAATAGTTGTGTGATTTATGTATTTATATTTTTCTGTTATAAATAAATGTATAAGTAGACTCTGGGTAAAAGAAAAGTTTGATTTATGGTAGCAAAAATGGAAGTATCGTGATTTGTGTTGCTTACTGTTATTATCCTTGACTTACTTATGTCCAAACTCCAACTGCTAAACCAGTGTTGTTGCCGGTCTCGCCACCAGGCTACCCAATACGTCCCCCGTGCAACATCACTTCACTTCTTTCAGTACATAAGATGTGAACTAATAATATTATGGAAGGGATGATATTCAACAATGGATTTAGGGGTCGTTTACCAAACGCTTATCCTAGTAAGCGCTTACCAAGTAACATTACCTCACCAGATGAATATAGTCAGGACCAAGAATCTTACCCGGTAAGAGCAAGACAATGACCAAGAGTCTTATCCGGTAAGTGAAGGCGACGACTCTTACTATGGTAAGCGTTTACTGGGTGAATTGTTGTATACTATGTCGTTTTGGTAGACTAAAATCTTACCCGGTAAGTATATAATAGTGTTAAATTTTATCGGTAAGCACTTACCGGGGTAAATGTTTGATAAACGACCCCTTACTCTCACTTTATTCACTTCATAAAAATCAAAGAAATTTCAACATCGTTTCCCTTTATTCACTTCATAACATATTCATATGTAATCTTTATATAAATCTCTTAACTACAAAATTTAGGTTTTACATGGGAACTTCAAAGTTTGTTGGAAATTCAAGAAATATTTATATCGTGTTATAATAAGTATTAGGACAATGATTCATACTCTAATATAATACAAATTGTACAGTACAAAAGGACAAGTAGAAGGAGTAATTGATAATAAAGTAGTGTTGGATTGAAATTGACTTTTGACTTAATAGTGGGTTGCACATATTATGTAATATTCTCGGTGAAATGTGTACTTACAGGAAAACCAACTTTACGTATAGTATTAGTAATTAGGGGGTCTGTTCACTGTGTTTTTGCTTTGTCTAATTTCACTCGTTTGATATAGAGCAATCACGAGCAATCAAATAAGATGTTAGATTGTGAATGATGATTTTTGACACTGCCAAGCTTACTTGGTTACTTAAACATAACCATGTAAGAAAATTAATATCGTTAATCTGCTATGATGAGTATGACTTCAACTTCCAAGTTATACCTCTATTATAGTATCTGGTTTTTAAACAACCGGTTAACAAAATGGGGTACCATTTGTTAACTCGGGCACATGTTTGTTTTAATTAGTACCCGTTTTTCCTATTTTTCTATTACAATTTAGAGGGTGTTATGAACGTTTTCATAGTAGTGTTTTAAACAAATCATATGATGCA